>NC_057741.1:690436-765549 GCF_004010195.1 Chiloscyllium plagiosum
CTCCCCTTACTAAATCCATGTTGATTTGTTCTAATCTGACCCTGCTTTTCCAAGAATTTAGAAACCTCATCCTTAATGATGGATTCTAGAATTTTACCAACAACTGAGGTTAGGCTAATTGGCCTATAATTTTCCATCTTTTGTCTTGATCCTTTCTTGAACAAGGGGGTTACAACAGCGATCTTCCAATCATCCGGGACTTTCCTTGACTCCAGTGACTTTTGAAAGATCTCAACCAACGCCTCTGCTATTTCCTCAGCCACCTCCCTCAGAGCTCTAGGATATAGCCCATCAGGGCCAGGAGATTTATCAATTTTAAGACCTTTTAGCTTTTCTAGCACGTTCTCTTTTGTAATGGCAACCATACTCAACTCAGCCCCCTGACTCCCTTTAATTGTTGGGATATTACTCATGTCTTCCACTGAGAAGACTGACGTAAAGTACTTATTAAGTTCTCCTGCTCTTTCTTTATCTCCCATCACTAGGCTTCCAGCATCAGTTTGAAGTAGCCCAATGTATACTCTTGCCTGTCGTTTGTTTCTTATGTATTGAAAGAAACTTTTACTATCATTTCTAATATTACTGGCTAGCCTACCTTCATATTTGATCCTCTCCTTCCTTATTTCTCTCTTTGTTATCCTCTGTTTGTTTTTGTAGCCTTCCCAATCTTCTGATTTCCCAGTGCTCTTGGCCACTTTATAGGCTCTCTCTTTTTCTTTGATAGATTTCCTGACTTCCTTTGTCAGCCATGGCTGTCTAATCCCTCCCCGGATAAGCTTTCTCTTCTTGGGGATGAACCTCTGTACAGTGTCCTCAATTATACCCACAAACTCCTGCCATTTTTGCTCTACTGTCTTCCCTGCTAGGCTCTGCTTCCAGTCTATTTTCGTCAGTTCTTCTCTCATGCCCTCATTATTACCTTTATTTAACTGTAACACCATTACATCCGATTTTGCCTTCTCTCTTTCAAACTGCAGACTGAACTCTACCATATTATGATCGCTGCTTCCTAAGTGTTCCCTTACTTTAAGATTTTTTATAAAGTCAGATTGGGAAATAACTGAAAACTTGCGAAAAATATGAAAATAAGAATCTATATACCACTGAACTGTAAATTCCATTCAAATATTAATCAGGAGAGGGGTATTGGAATATAAATTCCTGTTGGAGAAATGTGAGGTGATAAACTTTGGGAGGGAAAGCAAAGAGAAGGCATGTGCATTAAATCATAAAACTTGAAAAGGACGAATGACATGCAAGGTTTGACATGAAAGTGTTTTAAAGTAGGGGAGCAATTAAAGACCCAAAACTTTATAAGTAGGGACACTGACTATTAAAAAAAAAGAAACATTACTAAATCTATATAAATCATTATTTGGATTTAGACTTAGTTAGAATTAGACCTTTCTCCACTTTATCACCCCATGTGAATGAATATCGGACAGAGTGACACAAATGAAAGAGAATGGCTAAATGATCATAGGGAACCTAAGGAATGAGGATGGAAAATTATTAAGGGTGAACCAGGAAATAGCAGAGGCATTACGTCAACACTTTGGATCAGTTTTCACAGTAGAATACACTAATAGCATTCGAAAGTAGCTAATTAATCACGGGGCAAAAACAGGAAAGGAAATAAATACAATATCTATCACTAAAGAAAATGTTCAATGGAAACTATTCGGGCTAAAATCCTACAAATCCCCTGGATAAGATGGGGTGCATTCTCGGATGTTGAAGGAAGTAGCGATAGAGATTTGCTGCTTGAACCAGTAGGAAAGTTCTGAGAAACCTTAGATTCTGGAAACAATCCGGAAAATTGGAAAACTGCACATGTAAAATGTTTAGTTAGCAATAAAAGGAGATAAAAGATAGATAACTATAGGCCAGTTAACTTAACATCTGTTATTGGAAAACTGTTAGAGTCTATTCCAACAGAGCATTTAGAAATACAAAGATTTTCTTGATTTTTTTCAATCTTTGGAATACATTGCCTTTCTTAAATATGCTTTCTCTTCCTCATTGATGCTGCAGTGGACTTTTGAGCTTTTTGTTTGGCACTAACATGTGCCCTCTCACTTGTGAGGAATTCAGTAAGAGTGAACATTGGATAAGTGGCCAATGGATCAAAATTATGATATAATGCAGGAATACATTCTTGATCTACCTTCAGGAAATGGAGGAGAATAGGAGAGACTTATAGAGACAGCACTTAAGGAATGCCAAAATTCTGATAAAGCTATTGTTTGTCTTTTACAAAACTGACTCAGCCACATGGTTTTATGTCCACTGGTAATGAAACAGTTATACTCTCAAAACATCAAATACCACTTCAGATAACATAGTCAGAGTTGGATATGCAGATGACTGAGAAAACTGCATTACAACATCTTCAAAAGAGTATATTATATTACATTGGCTCTAAGCATGCAAACATTCACTACCACATTCTATTTCAGTCCACTTACTCCTGCCTCTGAATGCCTCCATCTTTCTTCATCTAAGTCTCGACAATACATCAGCAATTACATTTTCTTGACCTGCCATGTATATAATTTTTGAACTGAATGGCTGTAATAGTAAGACCCAACTAAACAGTCTGGAATTTTTGTCCTTAAATATTTCAAAAACATTAATGGGTTAAGATCAGTATATACAATTGTTTCAGACACATTACTAGCAGTATAAATGTGGTAATGTTGAAATGCCAACACCAAGCACAAGGTCTCCTTCTCAATTGTGGAATATTTGTGTTGATGAATATTCAATTTCCTGGAGAAATATCCAAAAGGTCTTTCTATCTTCTCATCATCTTCTTGTAAGAGTACATAACCAACACACACATCACTTGAATGGCTTTGAATAATAAGGTGTCGCTAATACTGGGGCAGTGCTTAATACAGCTTTCAGGCTGTCGAATGTCTTCAGACATTCCTCCATCTGCTGAAATTTTCTTCACTTATTCAATAAGTCAGTGAATGGAGCAGCCACTCTGCTAAAATTTGGCATGAGTTTTGGATAAAACCACTCAATCCCAGGGATCATAGTACTGCTCTTGCAGCCGATAGTATAGGAAACTCCCCAACAACTTCTGTTTTCAACTTCCATGGGACCACCTGCCCATATCTGATAACATGGGCCAAGAACATGACTTGGGCTTTGATGACTGCCTTCTTAACCAGGTTTATCAATATGCCTGTCTCCTGAAGTGTATCGAATAATTACGATAAATGCTGCAAATCTTCCTTCCATGTGTGACTGAAAATCACCAGGTCATCAATGTATGCCACACAATTGGATTATCCAGAAATGACCATTTTGGTTAGTGTTTGCAATGTGGCTGGCGCATTTTTCATGCCAAATGAAATGACTTTAAACTGATATAGTCCAATCGGTGTTATGAAAGCCAATATTGTTTTCTCTCTTTCTGATAAAGGCACCTGCCAGTATCCTCTGAGCAAGGCTTACTTAGAAATATAAGTTGCTTGTCCCACCTTCGAAATGCAGCCTTCCAAACATGGGATTGATTTGTATCAGACTTTGTAACTGCATTGACTTTGTGAATAGTCTACACATATCCATTGTGTACCATCTGGTTTTGACACCATTACAATGGGTGAATTCCAGTTGCTCCAACTCACCTGTTGGAGCATGCATTCAATCATTTTTTGAACCAGAGCCAACTTTAGAAGATTAAGTCTGTAAGGATATTGCTTAATTGGAACAACATTTCCTATACCTATATCATATTTAATTAGGTTCATATTTCCCAGCTTATTTCCACATATCTCCCCATGCAATAACAATAACTCTTTCAGGTCATTTTGATTTTCCTCTGGAAGGTAACTCAATAAATTATTCCAATTTTTGAGAACTCTCTAATTGTCCAATTTAATTTGAGGATTGTCCAATTAAGAATCCTCTGAACTTGCTTCTTCACTAAGTGTTATTACCAGTAACACATTCTCCTTTTGCTTTCCTTCCCTGTCAAAATATCACTTGAGCAGATTCACATGACACACTCTGTGAGATCTCTTTCTATCAGGAGTCCTTACAAATGGTTCACCTCACTCAATCCCCTTTTGTTCTGAAAAGATCCACTAAATGTTGCTTTTAAAGGTTCACCCTTCACTGGAAATAACACTAACACTTTGTCACCTTGAGCAAAATTGTGAAATTTTGATCTCTTGTCTGTTTCCTGTTTCATCATATGCTATGATATTTTTAAATGTTGTCTAGCCAACTCCCTCACTCTATTTAACCATTCCCTAAAATTTGACGCACAGCCCAAATATGCAGTCTCTGAATTCTGACTCACCAATTTCTCCTTGATTAGTTTCAGTGATCCTCTCACCTCATTCCCAAAAGTTAATTCTAATGGATTGAATTTGGTTGATTCATTTGGTGCAACCATAATGGCAATAAGAACAAACAAAATTCATTTATTCCAATCATCTGCAAAGTCTTGACTATAGCCTTAACATATTTTTAAAAATTTGATGCCACCTTTCTAACACTCCTTATGATTCCAGATGGTATTGGATTTGAATTGATTTATTCTTTAGTTATCCATAACTTCTCTGAATAATTTTGACCCCTGATTTGACTGTATCTTTGTAGGTAGTCCATATCTAATGAAAAATTTGAGTAACTCTTCTACAATCCTTTTAGCTGTGATATTGCAGAATGGAATGGCCTCTGGAAATTTAGTGAACATATCAATTAGTGTTAATAAATACTGATTTCTAGATTTTTGTTTTAGGTAGGAGTCCTGTGGAATCAATTAAGACCCCTGGAAAAGGTTCCTCAAATGTAGGAATGGGTATTATAGGTGCTAGTTTTATTATTGCCTGAGGTTTTCCAATTAGCTGGCACGTATAGCATGTCTAGCAAAATTTAACTACACCCTTATGCAGCCCAGGCCAGTAAAAATGGTTTAATATTTTAGATTGAGTTTTTCTTACTCCTACTGGGAAAATGACCTCCTATTGGTAATTCATGTGCTCCCCACACCTTCATTCTATTACCCATTGGTAATATAACTTGATGGACTTCTGCCCATTTCTCATCAGCCTGAATATGTGATGGTCTCCATTTCCTCATCGTAAAGATCGTATGAGGAAAGGCTGAGGCACTTGGGGCTGTTTTCATTGGAGAAAAGAAGGTTTAGGGGTGACTTGATAGAGGTGTACAAGATGATTAGGGGTTTAGATAGGGTCGACAGTGAGAATCTTTTTCCATGTATGGAGTCAGCTATTACAAGGGGGCATAGCTTTAAATTAAGGGGGGGTAGGTATAGGACAGATGTTAGGGGTAGGTTCTTTACTCAGCGAGTCGTGAGTTCATGGAATGCCCTGCCAGTAGCAGTGGTGGACTCTCCCTCATTATGGGCATTTAAGCGGGCATTGGATAGGCATATGGAGGATAGTGGGCTAGTGTAGGTTAGGTGGGCTTGGATCGGCGCAACATCGAGGGCCGAAGGGCCTGTACTGCGCTGTATTCTTCTATGTTCTATGAACACATTATTTTTAAGATAATAACATTCTGGTATACACTCAGATTCTTCTTCTGCAAACACTTTTTGATAGAATTTACAATGCTTCAGTTTTTCATTTTTCTATTGTAACTCAGTTAACTTTTCTGAGTTAAAAATATCCATTTTGTCCTCCACCTGTTCTTGGAGTGTCTCAACCATTCATCAAACATGGTCTCTGATAATTATCCTTCAACATTCTTATCTGTATTCTTTGATCTCTCCTCCTGTTTCAACTGTTGACTTTGTGATTTCGTTACCACACATTCAGGAAAAATCTCAGGATAGACTTGGTGTTATACCTCATTGATATGACTCTCCGCTGGCTTTTCAACCTATCTGTGATCCTGCTATATTGTTACCAAGGACAAATTGTATTTCTAAAGTCGGGAGTTCATTCTGCACTCCTATCAACACTGCTCCACTTTTCACTGGATACTCCAACCTTGCTCTACATAATGGAGCACTTCACGTCATGAATTCCATGTACTAGCACCTTTTTTTTGGCAATAGTCCTTCTGAGTTACATATCTCCTCATCTATCAACATTAAAGATTGACTTGATCTCTTCATATTGTGCTTTCTTTTACCATTTTAACAAAATTCACTGTGATAGCCTGTTTTCCTTCATTCGTCTTCCCAGTGCTTTTCCTAAACCACCAGTACTGTGACTGTGCGTGGTTTGCTTTATTGCAGTAAAAACACCTGAGCTTTTGAACTTGTCTTTCCACTTTATGCGTTGCCTTTTTACTCTGTGGTAAGCTATCTTTACTATCTTCACTAAGATCTACTTTTCCCTTAGTATTTGGGGAAAAGAGAAATGCTATCCTTCATGGATTGAAATTGATGTTGGAAGCCAAACTTTGATTTCTGAACCAACTCATAATCATCAGCCATTTCAGTTGCTAATCTTGCCATTTTATCTCTACTCCTCCACAAGTTCTCATTTACTCAGGGAGTGAATTTTTGAACTCTTCCAAAATAATCGTCTCTCTAAGGATATCATATGTTTGATCTATTTTTAATGCCCTTATCCACCTATCAAAATTACTTTGTTTGATCCTTTCAAACTCAACATATTTTTGACCAGGTTCCCTTCTTAGATTCCTGAAATGTTATCTCTGTAGGTTTCTGGCACAAACTCACATGCATTCAAGATGGCTTTTTTCACCTCCTCATACTCCCCAGGTACCTCCTCTGATAGCGATGCAAATACCTGACAAGGTCTCCCTATCAGCTTTGTTTGGATAAACAAAACCCACATGGTCACTGCCCACTTCATTTGTTTAGCCACTTTCTCAAATGAAATGAAAAAGGCTTCTACAGCCTTTGCATCAGATTTTGGCAATGCTTGGATCTATTTAAACAGATCCCCACCAGGCCTTTGGTAATGATGGGTTTGCTCATCATCACTATCCTCCTCACTAAACCTACTTTCTGCCTTCACCTCGATCCCTTAAGCCAACGTTTCTGTCTAATTGCCAACTTCTGAAGTTTGAACTTCCTCACTCCTTTTTTTCTGCTTTCAACCAGAATTCAAACTGTTTCAGTTGCTTTTCATGTTCAAGCTGCTTCATATGCAATTGAATTCTAGCCATTTTCAAAGATTACAAAGGTGTTTCCAGTAAATCTGAATGTTGAACTATTACCGTAATTACCTTTCCATTTCTCACGGACGAAGACTACCCCATCTCCAGCTTGTCTGCCAATTCCAACAGCTTTGCCTTGGTGACCTTTTGTAAAACCTCCGAAGTCACTTCTTCCACCCCGAGAAAACTCTCAGTGACCGAAAGAGCCATTACAACACAAAGAACTATTTAAACTAACTGAATTCAACCCCCAGAACAAAAGACACTAACACCTAACTTTGAATCCAACAACCCGAAACCTAAAGTAACATTGTAGGATCAATCCCAGCTGAGTCCCCATTCTTTTATGGACCAGGCCAGACCCCCTCAAAGAAGGTAAGAAGGTAGCCTAAACGCTAGCCTTTTCTTACTTTCAAAGACAGAAGTGAAATGGGTGTTACAGGTGTGATGTAACTGGTCACACCACTCAGCTTTAAACAAAAGCAGACAGCATAGTTCAAACCTGAGAAAAGAAAATGGAATTTAAAATAATTTAACTATGGGAAACCTTAGCTGACCCGATACAGTAACTACGACTAATTAACTGTTCCAATACAGTAACATCCCATAAACTCACCCCTTGGCAAAAAGGTAAATTCAAACACAGATTCTAACAGGTAGAAGGGAGCAACGACCACAGGGAGAGATCTCAGAGAAAAGTCATGGGAGTTCTTTACTGAAGTTTGCAACTCCCCTGGACTGCATATCTTGTGACTGCTACAATTAAACAAACTAGAAAAAAATCTGAAATGGAAGAACTGGCCTCTCCCCTTCCATCATTAAACGAGACACTTCGGTACCTCTGCCATTACAATCTCTCTTCAAAAAAAACCAAGGACAAAATAATCTTTTTAAAGTGACAGCATTGTTGTATACCCCCAAACCCTTTCTATTCATCTACACATCCAGTTGCCTTTAAATGTTGCAATTGCACCAGCCTCTAACACTTCTTCTGCCAGCTCCTTCCATACACATGCCACCATCTGTGTGAAAAAATTGTCTCTTAAGTTCCTTTTAAATCTTTCCCCTCTCACCTTAAGCCTATGTCCTCTAGTTTTCGACCCTCTACCATGGGAAAAAAAGACCTCAGCTATTCACCCCATCCATACCTCTCATGATTTTTTAAAATCTCTATTAGATCACCCCTCAGTCTTTGATGCTCCAGGGAAATTAGTCCCAGCCTATTCAGCCTCTAACTCTCCAATCCGGGCAACATCCTTATATATTTTTTCTGAACTTTTTCAAGTTTAACAACATCTTTCCTATAATGCAGAGACAAGAACTGAATGCAGTATTCCAAAAGTGGCATGATCAATCTTTTGAGGAGCATTTTAAATGTGGAACACGAGGTGGAGAGGCAATAGGTATAAGAAGGGCCTAGGCAGTGAAGAGATGGCCCCCAGCATTGAAGAAATTAAAATTGGAGAATTTGAGGAGACCAGATATCTTTGAGCATTATAGGGCTGTAGGAAGGTACAGAGATAAGAAGGATAATGATGCTGGAGAGATTTAGTAAGGTGAAAACAAGATGAGAGTACTTAACTGTTTACAGATACTTGAAAAATAGCTATTTTCCATTGGATAAAAGAAGTTAAAGAAGAAACTTGATAGAAATTATAAGATGAAATTATAAGTTTTGCTATGATGAATAAAGAAATCTATACTCATTGTTTAGTCAATCAATAACTAGATGGAGCATTATTAGCAAAATAAAATTAAAATAAGTAGTTAGGAGGCATATTTTGACAGAATTAGCATGTTGAACATCTTCAGAAACAATGGCGGAAATAGAATTCAATATCATTTTAAAAGGTAAGATGCCTGAGGGTGGCAAGTACAGGCAGACACAGTGATGAAGGAGGCAGACAGGATCCTTGCCATCATTAGTTGAGGTGTAGGAAATATGAGTAAGGAAGTCTTGTTACAATTTAATCAAATATTTGTTCTGCTGCAGATGGAATACCATGTGCAGTTCTGGTTGCCACACTATTTAAAAGGATGTGATTGCCCTGGAGAGAGTGCAGAGGACATTCATTAGGCTGTTGTCTGGGATGAAGAGTCTCAGATATGCAAAGAGACAGGATAAGAAGTATATGTTTCCCTTGGAGCAGATGAGGCTGAGGGGGATCTGATTAATTATACAAAATTATGCAGGGTAGATGGTGAGAATCTTTTCCCTATGGAAATGTGTCTAAGACCAAAGGGCATACTTTTAAGATGAGTTGTAGATGGTTTAGAGGGGATCTAAGGAACATTTTCTCACTCAGAGAGTGGTTGAAATATGGAAATGGTGGAGGCAGGTACTCTTGCAACCTATAAGAAGCATTTGGATGGTCACTTAAAATGCTCAGTCGTAATACGCTATGGACCAAGTGCAGGTAAATGGGATTAATATAGTTTGGTGTTTGTTGGTTGGCATAGATGGGTCGATGGGCCTGTTTCTGTAATGTATGACTCTATGACTCAATGACATGAGGAAAAGACAGTAGAATGGTGTGAAGTGGATTGTTTTGTCAACGAGTCAACATATATTTAATGTGTTTTTTTAAAATTCTACACCTTTATATTGATCTTCTACAAAATCAGATTTGTAGCCTTTGGCAGTTGCATTTTACTCTGTGATCAATTTTTGGGGTAATTATTTGAAATGGACAGAAAGTAATGTGCAAGGAACAATCAAATTACTAATTGGTGTTACTGGCTATAGAGACACTGCCAAGAATAAAAACTGATATAGTTACTCTAGAGGTTTTTCAAAAGGCTAAAATCCAAATATACACACTACCATTAGCTTCTATTAAAGTCTGCTGCTCCAATAAAAGGAATGTGTAATGAAGTGCTCGAGTAAGAAAAGCTGGTAATAAATATTTGAAAATGAACAGAATAACTAAACTTTGCATTGTTCCTCGAGATGGAAAGTTTGGGGAATTAATAATAATAGTATTATTGATTATTGCTCACAAAATAATGATATTTTTTCTTTCATGAATTCAAAAGTCATTTTTGTATTGACAGGTGATATGGCACATAAAGTATTTGTTGTCATGTATCATTAGTTCAGATCAAGGATTGTTCTTTTTACTTCTCTTGTTTATCTTCTTCATTCTGTCTCCAAATGCTGGGTTTCTTCTCACAGACCATACCTCTATCTGATTCAGTTTAGGCAGATGTTCTCACCTTGTATTTCTTAATGTTGAACTTCAGTACAACCTTAAAATCCTTCTTCTGTTTTCCTCCTCTGGTGCATCTCCCTTAACTGAGCTATAAGAAGAATACTTGCTTTTGGATCGTAATATCAGACATCTGAAGTATATGACCACTCCATTCAAGCTGATGGTGGCTGCAGTGCTGTGGTGTCTGCTTGTGAGAGGACATCAGTATTGGTGTATCTGTCTTCTGCAGTGATATGTAATATCTTTGGCTGGCAGCATAGATGGTATGGCAGTGTTTTGAGATGCCTCTTGTATGTTACTTATGTTTCAGCTATGTATTGTAAGATAGGGGCCATGACCACTTGGTAGACCATTAGCTTGATTTCAGTCTTGATGACATGATATTCAAACACTCAGTTTCTCCGGTGGCTAAAGACTACATCATCAGAATTCAGGTATTACTTGATTTCTTCGTCAATGTCAGCTCTCTGTACAAGATAATGTCTGAGGTAGTGGAATTGATCCATGGTTTCCAGGCAACCTCCTGCATTAGATTTGGCTTGGCTGCAATTGCAGTCTTTCAGCCCACAGCCCTGAGATCCACTCCAAACTCCCACAGGCCTGTAGCAGAGAGGCTGGCTGCATTGAGTGGACACCTCCAAATATTGCCGGGGGCCACTTGGCCGACAAAGCAATTCTGGTGAGGCTGCCAAATCATTTCTAATCGGTAAAGTAATCACCTTAATTTCCTGCCTATCTCTATCACATAGTCAGACAATTCTCTCTTCCTCCGAGTAAACTCCCATGGCAGGAGTGCATCAGCAATTGATCCCAATGCACCTCACCTTTATTATCCCAATGCTATAATCCCATTTCCAAAGATTTCAAAATTCCCTCCCTGAACAAATCTCCAAATACTTACTTCTGAATAAATCTTCTCACAATGGTTATCTTTGAATATTGCAGAGCATAATGATATAACAAGATATATAAGAAGCACCATTCACTGGATCTCAAAGGTTATGTCTGTTGCTATGGTGATTCAATATGATTGAATGTCATATCAAGGTAATACTTTTATTGCTGTAAACTGTGATAGTACAAGGGAGTATTACATTTTCATTCCAAAATTCCATTGTAACTTTGGTAAAAGATCAAACAAATTCCTGTGCAAATCAGATCTATTATTTTGCCATGGCAATACAATGATCAAGTGAGTGATGCTTCCTTAGTCCATTGTATTCAATGTAAAATAGACAAAGGAAGTAATTATTAACATCTTGCAGCAATTCCGACTCTGAACGTGCTGCATATCTGTGAACTTGGCAATATAGTTATTAACCTACATGCTGGATGTTTAAATTTCTGCTTCATTTCATTTCCTTCTCAAGGCTATCTGGTTTTACATTTAGATCCTGAGCTTTTCTGCCGTCACTAAAAATATCAATCAATCACATTTGAGTTAAAAATAATGTGATAACCACAGGCATGAATGAAAAGGCTGGAATGTGGAAGCAAAAGTAGCTAACAAGAAAATGTGATAAGGTAAAAACAACTGTAGAGTTTGAGAATCAAACTGAAATTGTATTTCTAATTATGTTCAAGGTTTCAAGGCTTCATCCAAAATCTCTCTCAGTCATCTTCCAGATAATATCTAACAGTCCTTTATTAATTTATCATTAATCTCTAGGCTACATATCCATCCTGAAAGGCATCAACAAATGAATGAGTTTAGTCTATGTTTGTTATTCTTCTGTAGATTGGGTAAAGCCTGAAAGATGCAACACAATGATTATGTCATTTAAATCTTGATCTCTCTCCTGACCTCTGATGTGACAAAAAAATTGTCAAAGATGTTGAGAAACCAGGTTTGTCGTCTGTTTAAAGATTGGATTGGAACATGGCAGAGCGATTGAAAATTTAGTTAGTGCAACCTGGATGTTGTTTATTTGCATTTCCAAAAGACATTTAATAAAATACCACACAAACATTCTTATGCCATAAGAGCTCATCAAGTTAAAGAATATAGAGTAGTATAGCATAGGAACAGGCCCTAAGGTCCACCATCTCTGCTCAGACCACGACACCATTCTAAACTAATCCCATCTCCCTGTATAATGGTCCAAGTCCCTCTATTTCCTGCCTGCTCATGTGTCTATCCAAATGCCACTTAAATGTTTCTATCATTTCTGCTTTTACAATCTTCATGGCAGCATGTTCCAGGCTCCAACAACCCTCTGCATAAAAAACATGCCTCACCCACTTCCTTTAAACATTCCGTCTCTCACCTTACATCTGTGCCTGCTATCATTTGTTATTTTCACCCTGGGAGAAAGAGACCATTTATCAATGCCTCTCATAATTGTATATACTTCTATCTGTTAACTTTTAACACACTTAGCAAAAAATGTGATTAAAAGTAATACACAGGAATTATCTTTGTGTAATGGATTTGTATAAAATACTTGTTATACTGCAGCTGGAGTGTTGGGTACAGTGCTGAGTGCCACATTATAAGAAGGATGTAAACACATCTCATGGGTTAGCCTAAAATTACATTAGCCTGAATCATAAAACAATAAAACTATCATCTGACTTTTGTCCGAGGTCAAATAGTCTTTTTCTCATAAATTACTCACTCAATCGGAGCAGAAATGGTACTTTATTCATTTTACAAAGCCTTGGTGCCCTCTGTTGCTGAGTGAAACTAAACAAGTCTTACAATAGTTTCAAATGAAACAAAATAGGATAAAATAGGGTTCATGGTTAATGTCCTCTGAACTAAACCACATGAATCATGAAACTATCATTTATCTACATACGCGCTTTGGAGAAAATACAAAGCAGGTTCACTATACTGGTCTCTAGGATGTGAGAATTGTTTATGTTGAGTGATTGAGAAAATTTGGCCAATATTCTCTGGCATTTGGAGGAATGAAATATGATCTGACAGTCCAAATCAGCTGACAGGTGATGCTGGAACAAAGGGGCACTCTTTCAGGATGAGAGGTGTATTGTTTAACACAGAGTTAAGAAATTTATTAGCACAAAGGATTTGAATCTTTTGAAATGTCTACATCAATGGACTTTGGATATTCACCACTTGACTACATTTTCTGCTGAGGCAAATCTTTCTTTTTTGTAGGAATCAAAAGATATAGAGAGTGTGTGGGCAGGTGAAGTTGAAACCCAGGGTCAGCCATGATTGTATTGAATGGTGGAACAGGATTGGTGAGATATTACATTGTCCTACTCTTGCTCTTAACTTGTATTCTTACATTTCTGCCACCTCTCTCCAACTCTCCAATGTTTTCATAGCTGCAAGTTAGTCCTTTCTGATCCACCCCATGCAAATGACAGTGAAAAGGCAGAACCCAGGCTTTCAAACAACTTCTGTTGTTTACAGATCGACTGTAGGAAATGTAGGGTTATAAACCTTGAAAAGTAC
Organism: Chiloscyllium plagiosum; assembly: GCF_004010195.1. Lineage (NCBI taxonomy): Eukaryota > Metazoa > Chordata > Chondrichthyes > Orectolobiformes > Hemiscylliidae > Chiloscyllium > Chiloscyllium plagiosum. The sequence goes on from NC_057741.1 coordinate 704,198, forward strand.
AGAACATGACTGCATCTTTGACTTACTCACTGTTTCATCTGGTGCTGCAATAGTGCCACCACAGAAGCACTGCACAGATTCTAGGATTTTGGAACCAAGCAATTGCTCTGTTACTGTGGATGCTCAGCCGAGACATTCAGGTTCATTGGGCTTTCTAAGTGGAATTTGCCATTAGGTGGATGACCTTGGTCAGCTTCTTATTGTCAGAATTACATATTTGTGATGATTCCACTCTTAGTTCTCCTTCATCTGTTGAATTCATTGATCTCAGTATTCCCATGGACCTCAAGATCAGCTCCTTTTATCCTCCACTGTTAATTGTTGTGCACTTTCTGTCCCAGCTCTCTGGAAAAACAAAATCTATTCAAAACTTAAGTTTAATTAGTTCATAGAGTGCACTAAGCAATTATTTCATGCAGTGAGTTCTAGACCACCCAAGGAACAGGTTATTCTCGACCCATTACTAAGCAACGAGGCAGATTAATGAATACATCATATTAAATGAGCATCTCGGTGATTATGACATAATCGAACTTCACAACTAGTTTGAACTGGAGAACTGCAGGATTAAGATGAGTGTTCTAAAACTGAATGATTAGATTCCCTACAGTGTGGAAACAGGCCCTTCGGCCCAACAAGTCCACACTGACCCTCCAAAGAGTGACCCACTCAGACTCATTTCCCTCTGACTAATGCACCTAACACTACAGGCAATTTAGCATGGCCAATTCACCTGACCTGCACATCTTTGGACACGGGGAGAATGTGCAAACTCCACACAGACAGTCGCCCAAGGCTAGAATTGAACCTGGGACCGTGAGGCAGCAGTGCTAACCACTGAGCCACCGTGCCACCCAGTGCCATGATGGTTATGAGATTATGAGGGTATGCAGGCAGAACTAGTTAAAGTCAACAGTGGACAGGTTGACAGACCCCACTTGTAAATCAAGAGGTACAAAGGAGTGAGTTAAAATAATAACCATTATCAGAGAAAACAAAGCAAGAGGAGTATGTTATTCAATTCCTTGAGGAGAAAGTGAGGACTGCAGATGATGGTAATCAGAGTCAAAACGTGTGGTGCTGGAAAAGCACAGCTGGTCAGGCAACATCTGAGGGGCAGCATAATCTCTTCATCAGGAATGGGAAGTGGAGGCCAAAGGGGGCTCAGAGATAAATGGGAGGGGCTGGGGGGAAGGTAGCTAGGAATTTAATAGGTGAATGAAGGTGGAGAGTGATGGTGATAGTCTGGAGTGAAGGGTGGAGTGAATAGGTGGGAAGGAAGATGAACAGGTGGGACAGGTCATGAGGGTGTGCTGAGTTGGAAGATAGGATGTGGAATAAGGTAGGGGGAGAGGAGATGAAGAAACTGGTGAAACCAACATTGATGCTGTGTGTTTGAAGGATCACGAGGTGGAAGATGAGATGTTCTTCTTCCAGTTGTTGGGTGGCTAGGATTTGGCAGTGAAGGCCCAGGACTTGCATGTCCTTGGTGGAGTGGGAGGGGGAGTTGAAGTGATCGGCCACAGGATGGTGGGATTACTTAGTGCGTGTATCTCAGAGATCTTCTCTGGAATGTTCCACATCGAGAGCAACGGACACAATAAATTTGATGTTTGAAGGTGCAGGAAAATCTCTGCCGGATGTGGAAGGATCCTTTGGGGCCTTAGATGGAGGTGTTGGCGCAGGTGTTACACCTCTTGCTGTGGCAAGGGAAGATGCCAGGAGTGGAGGGTGGATTGGTGGAGGGAAGGGTCTCTGCGGAATGCTGAAAGAGATGGGGAGGGAAATATATCTCTGGTGGTAGGGTCTGACTGTAAGTAACTGAACTGGCAGGGAATAATGCATTGTATCTGGAGGTGCTCATTCAATTTTTTGAGTCCGTTCTGCCAACAAATGAGATCATGACTTAACTGTGATCTAACTCCATACCACAGAGTATGTGAGAGGCAAGTATTTTTACACAGAGGGTGGTAAGTGTCTGGAATGCACTGCCAAAGGAGGTGGTAGAAGCAAATACAATAGCAATGTTGAAGATGTATTGATAGGTAGGGAATAGAGGGATACGGATCACTTTGAGGCAAAAGATCTTCAATTTAGAAATGTGTCTTGTATCAGTGCAGGCTTAATGGGCCAAATGGGCCATTCTCTGCTGTACTGTCTTTTTTTCTTTGTTCTTTATAAATATTTTGAGAAGGAAGTCTGGGAAATTAATAGTAGGAAATAAGAACATTTCGGATGTATTGAACAGATGTTTTGCATTGGTATTTAGGGGAGAGGATAATGAGTAACATGCCAGCAATTGTTTTAAGTCCAGAAATGGAAGGGCTCATTCAGGAAAATCACAATCATCAGGGAAGGGTCCTGAGAAAATTGGTTGGAGCTGTGGCTGACAAGTGCCCAGGTCCTGATGGACCTCATCAAAGAGTATTAAAGGACTAGCTAGTGAGATAGTTGATGCATTGGTTTTAATCATCCAAAAGTGCCGAGTTCCTTGGAAGGTTCTATTAGATTGATAAATAGTGAATGTAACTTCTTCATTCAAAAAGGCAGAAAGCAATAAAGTACAGACAAGTTAGCTTTGAATTTGTCGTGGGAGAAGTTAGAAACTATTATAAAAGATGCTATAGCAGGGCACATCGGAAAATAAAATATGCTGTGGTTAAAGGGGTTTCCAGAAAGCATTGAAAAAATGTCACATCGAGTAAATAGATGTTCGTGGTGTAGGTGGTAACATACGAGCATGGATGGGTTAGCTAACAAGAAGCAAATAACATTGGGTTGGCAAGTGGAATGTCACAGGGATCAGTGCTGTGCATCAACAATTTACAATCTATTTTAATGGAGAAAGTGAGGTCTGCAGATGCTGGAGATCAGAGCTGAAAATGTGTTGCTGGAAAAGCGCAGCAGGTCAGGCAGCATCCAGGGAACAGGAGCCCTTCTTCAGGAATCTATTTTAATGACCTTGGATGAAGGGATGAAATGAATGGGAACGATATTTGCTGATGACACCAAGAGAAGGAGAAAAGTAAGTTGTCAAGAGGAATTTAGAGAGTCTGGAAAGAGATGTTGTCTGGTGAAGTGAGTGACACATGGAGTATAATTTTTTTAAAATTCTTTAATATGATGTGGGCATTGCTGACAAGACAATATTTTATTGCTAAGTTTTAATTGGTCTTGATATCAATTAAGGAGTAGCCACTTTGCTGTGGGTCTGAAGTCTCACCCAAGTCAGACTGAATAAGGACAGCAAACTCTCTCCCTCAAGGGTGTTGAAGAATCAGATGGGCTTTGATGACGATCCAATAAATTACTTGGACTGAACCTTTCATTTTTATTTTGGTTCAATCCATTCTGTGTCAAGCTATTTGGAGGTTTCTTTTTGCTGTGAGGTATCCTGAGTTCCTTGCCATACCTTATCATACCAACTACCTCCCACCTCCCACACCAACCTCCTTCATTGTCCCATGGCATCTGTCATATCTACTTCTGGCATCATCTTACCTTGCACTATTCCCAGAACAACTCGGCATTCAGTGGACATCCACTGAAAGACCGATACCCCATGCATCTCTGCCATCCTTGAAAAGCTACTATGCATGTAGATAGGTTATGGTAATCTGCCATTGTCCCTCACCATCACAACAAAACAGTCACAAAGCCATGCTACCCAGGCACCTAGCATGGCTGACACTTCTTCACACATGCAACCCCGTTTTCTCAGTTTACCCATGATACAACACACTTCACATGTCCATAGCTACATCCTGTCTGAATATCCTCTATGTCAGACTACACTGTGCCCAATATTCATTTGAGACCCAATGCTTATCATTTTCCAGTAGGGGAACATCATGTACAAGCTAGCAATCAGACCAATCCAAAAATCAGCTTTTATTTACAGATAGCAAAACCGAACACAGAGCAACATGGAGGTCATTTGGAACAAGTGACAAGCTGAATCCACCATCTGGTTTTCATATTTAGTTTCTTAACATTTGGCTTCTTTGGTGAGCTTACGAAATAGAAAGCTGAGTATTAACAAGATGAGTTGGACCATCAGCAAAGCATTTCACAAGCAATAATCACCTGAATTGGAACCTCACCACCACCAAGTGAGAGTCTGACTATGCTGTTTGTAAAAAGCTTAAAGTATGGTGTGTGATACTCCCAAGGTTGAGACAGGCATCACCGGACATCTAGTCCAACTGTGTCGCAAATCTTAAAGCAACCAATATTGCTCTGATCCCTATACAATTTTTTATGACCCTTCTTGAGATTAGCTTTCAATTCCAGATTATTTTTATCAAAAGAACTTAAAGTTCATGAGATAATATGGTGGGATGTTAACATATTTCTCTAGAAAATGGGACATTTGGAGAATGTGAACTTGTCCACTTTTTTAGCAGGATGGGGATTACAAAACCCAGTTGTATAGGTGTCTTGTGTTGTGAATCACAAAAGGTTACTTTGCAGGTAATGTAAGTGATTAGGAATTTTGGCATTTCTTCCAAGGAGGATAGAGTGTAAACATTTTTACTGCATCTGTACTGGGCCTCTGGGAGAATAAAGATATAATTGAAATAGAACTAGTTCAGAGAAGATTCACTCAACTTATTTTGGGTTTAAAGTACGTGTAAAGAAAGACTGAACAGGTGAGCCTATACACATTTGATGAATGAAAGATGATCTTATTGGTACCGTGAGCGGCACGGTGGCACAGTGGTTAGCACTGCTGCCTCACAGCGCCAGAGACCCGGGTTCACTTCCCACCTCAGGCGACTGACTGTGTGGAGTTTGCACGTTCTTCCCGTGTCGGCGTGGGTTTCCTCCGGGTGCTCCGGTTTCCTCCCACAGTCCAAAAGATGTGCAGGTCAGGTAAATTGGCCATGCTAAATTGCCCGTAGTGTTAGGTAAGGGGTAAATGCAGGGGTATGGGTGGGTTGCGCTTCGGCGGGGCAGTGTGGACTTGTTGGGCCCAAGGGCCTGTTTCCACACTGTAAGTAATCTAATCTAATATTAGAGTAATATTTACATACTAGGAGTACCTTTCATATTATAGGGAAGACTGCACCTTGGCAATGCTATTTAATAATTATAAATATGGGATGATGCTTTCTGCCGTCGTTTGTGTGGAATTCTCTTCCACAAAATGTTGAGGAGCCTGGGTCACTGAATTTATCCAGGGCCAGGTTAGGTGGTTTTCTGATCGAAAAGGGAATTGAAGGTTTTGGGCAGCTAACTTAAAATTTTAGTTTAAACCATAATCAGGTCAGCCATGATCTTATCACATGGTGGAGCAGGTTAGAAGAGATGAATGATCTCCTCTGCTCCTAAAACCTATACTTCTACATCTGTTGTTCTAATTTTACCAACCTTGGCAGCGTCTTAACCTTTGTATTGACCCAAGGGCCTGTTTCCACACTGTAAGTAATCTAATCTAATATTAGAGTAATATTTACATACTAGGAGTACCTTTCATATTATAGGGAAGACTGCACCTTGGCAATGCTATTTAATAATTATAAATATGGGATGATGCTTTCAGCCGTCGTTTGTGTGGAATTCTCTTCCACAAAATGTTGAGGAGCCTGGGTCACTGAATTTATCCAGGGCCAGGTTAGGTGGTTTTCTGATCGAAAAGGAAATTGAAGGTTTTGGGCAGCTAACTTAAAATTTTAGTTTAAACCATAATCAGGTCAGCCATGATCTTATCACATGGTGGAGCAGGTTAGAAGAGATGAATGATCTCCTCTGCTCCTAAAACCTATACTTCTACATCTGTTGTTCTAATTTTACCAACCTTGGCAGCGTCTTAACCTTTGTATTGATTTCATAGACCTCAGAAAGAGTGGAGTAGTGCAGAGCATTTGGGATAAATTAATTGTATAGGAAGGTAAATGATGCTGACTTAATAGTCTTTGAATTTTGTTGAGCTGAGCATTTTTTTTAAATTTCCATTTTTAGTTAATGCAAAGAAACCTTCTAACATATAACATCAACAGGCAATTAATCATGCAGCATCAGCTGTGGAATTACTTAACCTGTTCAAACATAATTTTAAACAAAGTACGTGCATCCACATTAAGAGTAGGCATTGGCCATTCAGTCCTTCAAGCCATGATGGCAAATTATAAGATCTGGCTGAGCTGCTTCCGTCCTCAGCCCCACTTCCTGTCCACATTCTAAATGCTAAATCTCAATCAAGAAGCTAATTGAGCTTTAAAAACAAGAGCAAAAATTGCTGGCAATGCTCAGCAGGTCTGGCAGCATCTATGGAGAGAAATCAGAGTTAACGTTCAATGACCTTTCTGGTAGGTAGCTAGGAAAAGGTCGGTTTTTATGCAGAAGAGAGAGTGGAAGGGAAGGAGTAAGGAGTAAATGATAGGTGGAGATAGAGCCCAATGAGAGAGAAGAACTAATGGACAGTCAACAAAATGGATCATGATCAGCCTGGGTGGATGAATGGCTATTAGTTGACAATAAGTGGCTAACGATGGATGGTGCGTAATAGTAGATTTTGTCAGAACAACGCCTAGTGTGTGGGGGCTAGGGTAAGCAAATGTGAAGGTGCCTCAAGCCCTAAAGTTATTGAACTCAATATTGAGTCAGAAGGCTGCAGGGTGTCCAAGCAGATAATGATCTGCTGTTCTTCCAGTTTGAGCTATACTGGAGCACAGCAGCAAGCCTGAGATAGAGATGTTGGGCCACAGAACAGATGACGTGTTGAAGTGGCAGACAACTGGTAGCTCAGGGGTATCTTTGCCGAGAGAACATAGGTGTTCTGTGAAGCAGTCACCCAATCTATGCTTTGCTTCCCCAGGTTAGAGGAGACCATATTGTCAACATCAAATGCAACAGACCAAATTGAGTGAAGTGTAGATAAAGGGCTGCTTTACCTGTAAGGTATGTTGGGCCCTTGGATACTGAGGAGAGAGGAAATAAACAAGCAGGTGTTACACCTTCTGCCATTGCAGGGGAAGGTACAATGGGCTGTGGAGGGAGGGATTGTTGGGAGTGAAGGAGGAGTGGACCAGGGTGTCCTAGAATGAACAGTCATTAAGGAAGGCTGACAAGGGGAGGGGAGGGGACTATGTGTCTGGTGGTGGCATCCCACTGGAGGCATATTCAATGACCACTGCCTTCACTGGTCTCTAGGGAAGAGAGCTCCTCAGATCAACAATCCTCTGAGATAGATACTGAAGTTATTGTTTACACTTACCACTTGATTAAACATTACATTTGGACTCAGAACTTCCCTGGAGCTGTCATATTTGTCACTAACTTTTCCAGAAGTGGAGCAGAAAACCTACTAATGTAATAATGGAGCAGCCCAGAAAAAACAACTGACTAGGTCGTCCAAGTACCTTTTAAATCAATATGATTAGAGAACTAAATCATAACATAGCGTTGAGTAAGGATAATGCTAATTAATTTTGAAGAAATTGAGTTCCCAGTCTGAAATTTGTCTCAGTTGATCCCTTTCCCACCACCATGAGTTTGTCAAAACTGCATTATTATAAGCTCTGATTAAATCAGTAAAAAGGATTATCACTGCATTTAAGAGTCATAGAGTTTCTACAGCATAGAAAGAGACCTTTTGCACATTGTGTCCATCTATTCTGATCCCCATGGATTAGAGCAGTGGTGTGACAGGTACCCAAAGAAACTCAAAGCATTGCCACACTAATAAAAATACATAGTAAGCATCTGGACCAAAAGGTCAGGAACCTTTCACCTTCCAAGCATAATTTCTGTTCATTAGAATTTGTGAAATGTATCACCAGAACCACACACTTAGTCAGATCAGTTTGTTGAAAAAGTAGTGATATGATATGATTACATTACTTACAGTGTGGAAACAGGCCCTTCGCTCCAACAAGTCCACACTGACCCTCCGAAGAGCAACCCACCCAGACTCATTCCTCTACATTTACCCCTTCACTTAATACTATAGGCAATTTAGCATGGCCAGTTCACCTAACCTACTCATTTTTGGACTGTGGGAGGAAACCCATGTGGACACGGGGAGAAGGTCTCTGGTGCTGTGAGGTAGCAGTGCTAACCACTGTGCCACCATGCCACCCAATCATTCAGCGTTTCTCATAAATGGTAGCCCATCAAAAAATTATTTTATTGACGGCTATTTTTAACTCATAAATATCAATAGGTGCAGGATGTACCAATGAACAAGAGTCCTGCCACTCGCCCAATTCCAAGGAATAAATATTAAGTATCCCTGAAGAAGTCATATTGGACACGAACCTTAACTCTGTTTCTCTGTCCATAGATGCTGCTCGACATGTTGAGTTTCTCTAGCACTTCCTGGGTTTGGCTAAGTACTTCTAAGTTTGCAATCACCCTAATAGGTGCACACTTAAAAAAAGGTGACAAAACAAATCCTTCAGAGAATTGGTGAAAAAAAACACTCATGAAGAGAAAGTAAGCCAGATAAAAGTAGAAATTGGAAACCATGGATTGAAGGCAATCAGGAAGCAAAGAGTCTGAGTTATCTCATAGAGGAATATTGATATGATGAACTATAAGTAGGCAGTGGAATAAGATGCAAAATAAAACTGAATGAAAAGACACCTGCCAGGAAAGAAGTCGACTAATGTGTTGGCCATATGGAAGGAAGGACTGAGAGTGCAGGTACTAAAAGACAATATTGACAGAACTATTGGACCTTCAAGGATCCTTTGCAATGACCATGGTAGATACATAGAACATAGAACATTACAGCACAGTACAGGCCCTTTGGGCCTCGATGTTGTGCCAACCTGTCATACTAATCTGAAGCCATATCTAACCTACACTGTTCCATGTACGTCCATATGCTTGTCCAATGACAACTTAAATGTACCATGTACCCTTTCTTTGATTCTACTGTTAAAACTACTATCAGTCTTCCATGGCTGTCATACCTGAGTAGGATAAACTCCTGTTGGAGTCCTTTCATAGTTCAGAGGTGCAGAGTATTTCAACACAGATTTCTCATCATCTCCCTTCTTGGGGAAATTACACTCACCTCCATTTATCAGCTACAGGATGCAATACAGCAACTGATCTACGGTCCTTCAAGAATATTTCCATGACCTCTACCAGCTGAAAGGACACTGGTACCAAATGCATTAATATGATTTCCCTTCCAAGCCACACATCATTTTAATTTAAAATCCTTACTGTTGATGGGTCAAAATCCTGAAACTCCTTTACATCAACAATGTGAGTGTATCTCTGTGGCTACATAGACTTTATGGTTCTGTCACGAGCTTGTGGTGGAGTGATTCAGCTTCTTTCTCATATGTACAATGCTTACATCAGCATCCAAAAGAAAGCAGTCACTTAATTAACACAATATTCAGAAATATTCAATTCCTTCACCATCAACACAGCAGTAGCAGTGTAAACCATCTATGAGTGAGATTGCAGGAATTCACCAAAACTCTCTAGGCAGCACCTTCTAAACCCAAGACTCTCACCATCCTGACTTGGAAATATATCATCAATCCTTCAGTATTGCTGTAAATTCTAGATCTCTCTCCTCAATAATTTTGTGGATGTACCTGCAGCATATGGACTAATGCTGTTTAAGAAGGTCCTGAAAGAATAATATTTTAAAATTTTTGGTTCCTGGTGCAGCTCTCACAATGCCAGGACTGCTGCCACTAAATCAGGGCAGAACTGAAGTATTCAACATTTTTTTTGCTCCATTTACTATCCATTTTGTACAGCTGTCCATCTCCATTGCAAATCAACCACGTGCACTACTAGGTAGCTGCACCTCAAATAATAGAATACTGAAATGGCCATTTGGTTCATCATGTTTGTGTTTGTCCCTGAAGGGGACCCGCTCTTACTCTCCTGCCTGTTCTCTACTACTGAGGAAAGATTTCTTCTTCAGACAAAGTTTCAAGTCCAATTTGATATCTTTTTGGAACACATCAGAAAACACTTGCAGAGAAGGGTCATATTGGACTCAGTGTTTTCTCTCTCTACAAATGTTTCCAGACCTACTGAGATTTTGCAGTACATTCTTTGAGGTCTGTGGCACCCATAGCATTTTGTTTTTGTTTTATTTCAACTAATTCCTTGGTTAGTATTTTCATGACGCCAATCCATTATCTTGTGTCTCTTCTCGGATAATTTCCTTCAGCTTGCATCTTGTTTTAAACGTTTATTTGAAAGTGCAGTTGTTCCTGAAACTTGGACAATTTCTCTTGATCAGTCAATGTACAAACTGTCTTTGCAAAACAAGTCCTCATTGGAAATCCAGCTGAAAAGTGGTTTCTTGATATCTTCTTGGCTTAAATTCATGCTTTGAATTGTTACACCTCTGTTGATACTGATATTTTTCTGTTTCCCCCTCACTTTCATCTGAACTTGAACTGCAATTTAACGTCACAGAAACTAGTTCTCCTCAGTGGCAAATTATGACCTTCAGTTAAAAGTGACTTCAAGCATTTTCGGTCCCATGACATGAATCATTCCTTGTCAAATTTGATCTTTGAATTCAGATTAGCCTACAAACATTCAAATTTTGAAACATAATTAATTCAAAATTTGAATTCCCCCACAAATGTCTGACAGTGCTCATAATATTAATGCAAAATGTAATAGCTGAAGGCTCTCTCTGTTATACTCATCAATTTTCAAACAAATGGAATTGCAATCTTCTGTCTTCCCTATGCTGTGGTTGGATTATCTTGAAAGGTGCCACATGGAGAGAAAGGTGATACTGAATGAATGGACATATTGTTGCTTTTAATGAACACCCACTAGTGCCCTGTCATAACAAATCAATGAACAATGCTCATGATTAACTTCACTGTCATTTTTTCTTCAGAAGTTATGAGCATGAGCCAGGTAGCCCCCTTGAAAAATTCTGCAAAATTAATATGATTCTTTAATTTATAATGTATCATTCAGTACAAGCTGTGACAAGGCTTCATTACTTGTGAGCTGTTGCCTGTGGTGCACAAAATTAAACGAGCAAATGAAGGCACAGTTCAGTAATGCTGTGTACAGACTGGAAGTTGACAATAATAATTATATTTAAGATGATTTTCTGACTTAAAAGCTGGTATTACAGAGACATTGATTAGAACTTTATTCCCTCCTCTGAAGTGAGATTGGTGGCAGAAAGCATTTATTCAGGCAGGATTAGTGTGGGTGTGGACCCTTAACTCTGATTAAGGCCATGGTGGGAAGGCCTTCCTGCTCCACCACCAATTGATGGTTTTACTTGAACAATTAATGACCACATAATGAATACAATCCCACCAATCAGCATGTGAGGTAATAAGCCTACCTCCTATGGGAAGGCCCATTCTTTTCAATGGCATTCAGAATCATAGAATCCCAATAGTGCAACTAAAGGCCATTTGGCCCATTGAGTCTGCACCAACCCTCTGAAAAGCATCCCACCCTATTTCCGCATCCCATCATTTACCATGGCTAATCCAGCTACACATCACTATGGGGCAATTTAGCATGGCCATTCCACCTAACCTGCACATTTTTGGGCTGTGGGATGAAATTGGAGAATCCAGTGGAAACCCAAGGCTGACATCAGAACTGAGTCCCTGCACTGTGAGGCAGCAGTGCTAACCACTGTGCAACCATGTCACCCTTCAGTCTGATCAAGGGACCTGGCATTAGAGTGATGCTAAGAGCCAATTACCATCCTTGCTGCTAATTTCTTGACATTCCCATCCCAAGACCTGAACACAATGAAAAGCTTTGGCATGGCATTAGTGAGATGGGCTTCAAGCAATCCCATGACAGGTTTCTACTGTACTATGTTTGCATATTATGAATATTCTTTATATTAATGCCAGTTTAAATTAAGTTCTACCTTGAAGATTAAGTCAGTAATGCATGGAAGCCTTCTGACACCCAACTCATAACTATTTAAAGGTTTGGTTATAGTTTATGTAGTTGTTTTGAGGTGATCATTTGCCTTTGTTGAACTCCATGGCACAAGGGAGGGGAACAGGAAAATGGCAATTTGTGTGCAGGCTAAACAGTGGAATGGGCAGGTCAAAGGGAGGTGTTATTGAAGGTGTGATATGAAAAAACTGAGAGAGGAACCAGAGGGGAAAGGGTGTGGCATTGTGACATAGAGGAGTGGAAGAGTTTCGATGGAGGAGAGATGGTATATCTGGGTGTCAATGTACACAGTGGGAAGATCCTGACACCTTCGATGTGCGGTTAGGGCAAAGGACAATAGATTTTAATGAAGCTGGAACTATGGGCAAGAGGTTTGAGGGAGGCTGAGGGTTATGGAGCATTGACAAAATAAATTGGCAAAAACTGACAAAATATATTATTTATTCATTTTGTGGTATGCCTGGCCAGCATTTATTGCCCAACCTTGTTGCCCTTGAGAAATGGTAGTGAGCTACCTTCTTGAACTGCTGGAGTCCCACCTGCTGTGGTTGACCCAGTGACAGTGAAGAAATGATGATATATTTCCAAATCAGGATGATGAATGACTTGGAGAGGAACTTGAAGGTGGTGGTGTGCGCGTGTATTTGCTGCACTTGTCCTTCAAAATGGAAGTAATTGAGGGTTTGGAAGGTGCTGCCCGATGATCTACAATGTCTGCAGTGCATCTTGTAGATAATACACATTGCTGCTACTGACCATTGGTGGTGGGGGCAGTGGATGATTGTGGATGTAGTGCCAATCAAGCAGGCTGCTTTGACCTGAATGTTGTCAAACTGCTTGAGTGTTGTTGGGCTGCATTCATCCAGGAAAGTGGGGAGCATTCCATCACTCTCCTAACTTGTGCCTTGCAGATGGTGGACAGGCTTTGAGGAGTCAGGAGGTAAATTTCTCGCTGCAGTATTCCTAGCTTCTGACCTGCTCCTGTAGATGCTGTGTTTATGTGGTGAGTCCATTTCAGTTTCTGGTCAATGGAAACCCCCAGAATGTTGACAGTGCAGGATTCAGTGATGGTAACACCATTGAATGCCAAGAGGCAGAGGTCAGATTGTCTGTTTTTGGTGATGGCCATTGCCTGGTGTTTGTGTGGCGCAAATGTTACTTGCCACTTGTCAAACAAGACTGGATATTGTCCAGATCTTGTTGCTTTTGAACGTGGGCTGTTTCAGCATCTGAGGAGTTACGAATGGTGCTTAACATTGTGCAATAATTGGCAAACATTCCCACTTCTGACCTTGTGATGGAGGGAAAGTCATTGATGAAGCAGCTGAAGATGGCTGGACTGAGGACACTACCCTGAGGAACTCCTGCAGAGATATCCTGAGATAACTGATTTCCAACAACCACGACCATGTTCCTACATGTCAAGTATGACTCTAACGACTGGAGAGTTTGCCCCCTGATATCCATTGATTCCAGTTTTGCTAGGGCCCTTTGATGCCACACTCGATCTAATGCAGCCCCTTACTGTTAAGTAGCATAGGTAGTAAATAATAGGTAAACAGCAGCAAAAACAAAAACACAGGTACAGGCGAATGTTAAGAATTTGAGTCCATTCTGTATTCTAACAACAGTAGGGTAGAAACTGTTACAAAACTGTATGTCTTCCAGTTCCTGTACCTTCTCCTCGATGGTAGAGGTTGTAGAAAAATATTGCCCATGTGTTTGGATCTTTAAGAATACTCATGGCCTTTTCTTGACAGTGGGCCTAGTGGATGGATTCTATAGATGGGAGTTTGGCCTTTGTGATTGTCTGGGCCGAGTTCACCACTCTCTGTGACCGTCTCCGATCTTGAATGGTACAGTTGCCATACCAGGTAGTGATACATTCAGACAGAATGCTTTCAATGGCGCACCTATAAAAGTTGGCAAGGGTATTTGCTGCCATGCCAAATTTCCTCAGCTGCCTGAGAAAGAAGAGATGTTTTGGGGCCTTTGTAAGCAGTGTATCCACATGAAGAGTCCAAGAAAGCTGTTGTTGATGACCACTCCCAGGAGTTTGACACTCTCCACTCGTTCCACCACTGTGCTGTTAATATGTAGAGGGGCATGAGTAACATCCTGCCAAAGGTCAATAATGGGTTCCTTGGTTTTGCTGATATTGAGAGCTAGGTTGTTCTCAGTGCACCATTTTTCCAGATCTTTCACCTCTCATCTGTAGTCTGATTCGTCACCATCTGAGATTCGACCAACTATGGTGGTGTCATCAGCGAACTTGTAAATGGCATTCGTCTGGTATTTAGTGATACAGTCATGGGTATACAGTGAGTACAGTAGGGAGCTGAGTATGCACCTCTGGGGGGCACCAGTATTGAGTGATAGTGACGATGAAATATTGCGAGGCAGCAGTGCTAACCACTGTGCCACCGTGCCGCCCACCTGCCACCGTGCCGCCCACCAGAAGGTAATTGATAAGGTTGTTGAAAGGTTTAGATTATTAGATTATTTTACAGTGTGGAAACAGGCCCTTCGGCCCAACAATTAATGAAGATTCTCCCCAATCTTCATTAATTGTGGTCTGTGGGTCAGGAAACTGATGATCAAGTTGCAGAGAGTGGAGCTTAGTCCGAGATCACTCGGTAATCAGTCTTGAGGGAATAATAGTTCTAAGGAGGAGTGAAGGTTTCCTGACACAATATGTAGATAGGCCAACAAGAGGTGAGGCCATACTGGATTTGGTTCTGGGTAATGAACCAGGCCAGGTGTTAGAATTAGAGGTAGGTGAGCACTTTGGGGACAGTGACCACAAATTGGTGACCTTTACTCTAGTGATGGAGAGGGATAAGTGTGCACGACAGGGCAAGAGTTATAGCTGGGGGCAGGGAAATTATGATGCGGTGAGGCACGACCTAGGATGCGTGGCTTGGAAAAGTAGGCTTCAAGGCAAGGACGTAATTGATATAAGTTGGTGGTTATCAGGGAAATTCTTTTTCCTCCCAAACCTGTAAGATAAGTGCATGGAATGTTTGTACAAATAAAACTGTAGCCCACAACTGGAATACCATTGGCTTGCAGGTATTGTTTTTCATCTCTTTCGTTATTGCAGCTCTCCCACTGATGGTGACTTCCCCATGGATTCTAAAACAAAGTACTGGGGGATAGACTGAATCAACTATCCCTGCAGATTCATAGTTGAGGATTTATTCTAAATTTTCTCTCCAGCATTAATGAATGAAATTGTCAGCCTGAAGAAGAGAAATACCATCCTATGAATGAAGGAAATTATTGACCCTATGATGTCAGTCTTGGTAGTTTTAGAAGAGAATTGCCTGTCATAATTGAACAATGTATTGATTGTCCCTTGGGATTAGTTTGCTCACCACACATCCTTTTTCTTCTAGACTTCTCTTTGGGTATCAGCCTTGAGCTGTTGAAATGCTGCTATGTTGAATTGTGACCGTGGGTTGTTCTGCCCGGCAAGGAAGGCTGATTGCTTTTGTTCCTGAAAGTCATGTATTTGAATTTTATGTTCATCAATGACAACAATGTTCAAACCTAATGGTCTGGAATTCAGTACAGCTGACTTTATATTAATGCCACTGTTTGGGAATTGAGTTGGATGTGTGAAGATTTTTCAGATTGGTCATGAGCTGCTCCTGGAGTCAGGCTGTTTTCAGGCTGAGAGATTGTTCTCCTTCCTCTCGGACTTTGGGCTTTGTGATGTCTTGGTGTTGGGTGGATTTTCATGACTGATCGAACAAATCAATGATCTATCCAGCAGCATCAGTCCCCAGATAGATTGAATAATACAGGCATCATTTAGAACTTCGACGTGAATTCAGATTTTCCAGAGAAACGTCCAAGATGTTTGTGACCAGAAAAATATCGAGAACAAGACCAGGAACTGGCTGTTACATTCAATTACCCCAAAGCATTTGACTCACTAAATCATGGGCATCTGTAGATTGTGTTGCGATTATTTGGATGTCCAAGAAACTTCACAATCCTGCAATTGCTTGACAATGATATGACTGTAACTATCCTGAGTGGGGTTTCTGAAACAGAAGCTTCAAAATCTAGACTAGTATTAAACAGGAATTAAGAGGAAGAGGTGAATTAAATTAATTTTACTTTACCTCTCCTGTCCATAATAGCGACGTTTGCAATTACTTTCTTATTTTTACCTTTCCCCATTTAAAAATAAGCAATGACACTTTGCAAAGTTCAATTTAAAAATTACTCTTTGACACACCACATCTTTCTTCGGGTTTATTACAGCATTCAAAACCCAGGTTCACACAGACAAAGAGAAGTTACAAACTACTTAAAATCAAAGATATCTGAATGAATCCACAGGAATCAGAGAGTAAGTCAACGTTCAGTTGAGTTTCTTTCAGTTGGCTGTATATAACAATCTCTTTTGAAGGAGTCAGACACAGTTTAATTGCTGATAAAAGTATAGGCTTGGGATTAGTTCAATTCACAAACAAAACACCAGATTCTTTCCAGAAATCATAACTTTTTAGAAATATTGTGATCAGCTATTTACTGGAGCTGCTTAGTCTTACGAGCAGGCTCATTAAAGTCGACAAACACTAATTAAAAAGTGATTCAAAGAAGCCAGTGGTTCCAGTGATGTGATTTAGGCTTCCTGCTTAGCCACTCAGCAAATGTGGTGTGGTTTGAAGATGTCCCAATACCATGATTTGGAGATGCCGGTGTTGGACTAGGATACACAAAGTTAAAAATCACACAAAACCAGGTTATAGTCCAGGATGTATTCTGCTTCTTCATTACGTAAGCTCTGAAAGCTAGTATTCCAAATAAACCTGTTGGACTATACCCTGGTGTTGTGTGATTTTTAACTCTTCCCAATACCAATTGTCTTTTGAGACAGACTTGACTCCAAGTCAAGCAATAATGGGTTTTGATGGTTTCCTTTGCTCAGAGGTTTTGATAGTCTGGAAGGGAATGTTCCCAGCACTTTAGCAGGAGGCTGAGTTTGACCATCCATGAATATTCTCATTCCTGATGAAAGGCTTGTGCCTGAAATGTCAACACTCCTGCTCCCCGGACGCTGCCTGACCTGCTGTGCTATTCCAGCACCACACTCTCAACTCCTTTCTTTACTCAGCGAGTCGTGAGTTCATGGAATGCTCTGCCAGTAGCAGTGGTGGACTCTCCCTCATTATGGGCATTTAAGCGGGCATTGGATAGGCATATGGAGGATAGTGGGCTAGTGTAGGTTAGGTGAGCTTGGATCGGCGCAACATCGAGGGCCGAAGGGCCTGTACTGCGCTGTATTCTTCTATGTTCTATGTTCTATGTTCTATGATATGGCATCTGATGTTGGTCCGATAAGCAAATTGGAGTGGGTCAAGAGTAGTGGGGAGGCTGGAGTTGATTAATGCCATGACCAGCCTTACAAAGCACTTCATGACCACTGAAGTTAGGGCCAGTGGGCGGTAGTCATTCAGACATGCAATATGAGCCTTCTTAGACACAGGGATGATGTTGGCCTCTTGAAACAGGCAGGGACAGTGGCCTGGTGCAGGGAGATGTTGAAGATGTCCGAGATGACCTCTGCCAGTTGATCTGCACATGCTCTGAGTGCACGGCCTGGTACTCTGTCTGGTCCCATCACTTTCCTTGGATTCACATGAAGGAAAAGTGATCTGACCTCTGATGCAGTGACTGTTGGGATAGGTTTGTCAGGACTTGTCGGAATACGTGTTACCTGTCTACCAAAATTATGCTGAAAGTGAACAGAACCTTTGGCAATTTAAGGTGATATTAATAATATTGAAGATAGTATGCAAGCACGATTTAATGTCTCACAGAGTTGTAAATATCTCCTGTTTATTTCTTGCTCTGTACTGAGTTTGTTGATTCAGAAGGGACAGCCATTGCTAATTAGATTATTTAAAATAGTACTAATGTACTAATGAGAGTCAACTCTGTTCTTGATCTGGTCCATTGTACAAATACAAAGAAGAGATTGTAATAGAAAATAAAGTAACCTTTTTATAAGGCCTTCACCATACATCACAGATCAGCCCAGGCTGAGAAGCAGCAAGTATCATTCATACATCACAAATGCCAGGCAATGATCATCTCCAAGAAGTGACAATCTAACCGCTGCCTCTTGATATTCAATGCTATTAGCATCAGTGTATCCTCCACTACCAACATGGTGGGGGCTACCATTGACCAGGAACTTGACTGAACTTCTACATAAACACAGTGGATACAAGAACAAATCAGAAGCTAGGACCATTGTGGCGAGTACCACATTTTCTGACTCCCAAAGCCTGTCTGCCATCTGCAAGGTACAGGCAGGACTGTAAAGAAATATTCTCCACTTGCTTAGATGGGTGCAGCTCCAACAATGCTCAAGAAGCTTGACCCTATCCAGGTCAAAACAATCTGCTTGATTGGTACTGTATCCACAAGCATCCATTCCCTCCACAATCAATGCGCAGTAGCAGCAGTGTGTACTATCCATAAGATGCATTGCAGAAATTCACCAAAGATCCTTAGTCAGAACCTTCCAAATCCACAGCCAATTCCATCTAGAAGGACAAGGACAGCAGATACAAAACCTGCACGACCCCCTCTGAGCCACTCACCATCCTCTTTGAAAATATATCACCATTACTTCACTGTCATTTGGTCAAAATGCTGGAATTCCCTCTCTCAGGGCATTGTAGGTCAACATATAGCATATGGAAAAGCAGTGGTGCAAGAAGGCAGGGCACCACCACCTTCTCAGGACAGCAAGGGATGAGCAATAAATGTTGTCCAGCCACGAAAGCCCATGTCCCACCAGTGAATAAAAAAGAATCAAAACAGGATTAGTTTTCTTATCACCTTTTTAACATGAAGGACGCAGACTGATCAATTTAAAAATATACCCATGAACATCTCTTGTCATGCTCACTTATTGTAAGCTTTAAATTAAGGTTAGGGCCTCAAAGTTTTTACCAGACACTCATCCATGATGACTCGTAAGAAAATAAGAAATGGATGCAGGAGAAGATCATCGGGCCCATTGAGCCTATTTCAGCAATTAGTATGATCTTCCACTACATTTCTGCATTCTTATTCATACTCTATTTCCCTTGAATCCCTGAGAGACCAGAAAGCTATTTTCTATCTCAGCCTTAGATATGTTCAATTATGGAGCAGTCACAACTCTCTGAGTTAAAAATCACACAACACCAGGTTATAGTCCAACAGGTTTAATTGGAAGCATGTTGGATTATAACCTGGTGTTGTGTGATTTTTAACTTTGTACACCCCAGTCCAACACTGGCATCTCCAAATCATGACAACTCTCTGAGGTAGTGAATAGGAATGATTCACAACACTTTGATTGAAAAGATTTTTCAAGTCAATTCTATATGATTAGCTCTTTATTCTAAAACTCTGCTGCCTTGTTCTAGGTTCCAAAGCTGGGGAGAGGGAAGAATCTCTAATCAACTCTTGACACCCCATCATACTTTTGAATGCATCAATAAGATTATCTTCCACTCTTCTAGCACCAGAGAAAATAGACCCAATTTACTCAACCCCTCATTATAGGACAACTCTCCCATCCCAGGGATCAATCTAGTGAAGCTTTGCTGCACTGCCTCAAATGCAAACATATCTTTCCTTAAAGATGGCGATCACATTGTATACAGTATTGTAATCTCACCAAAATCCCATGCAATCACATTAAGGCAATTATACAATTTAATGGAATTGAGAAACATATCAGGCAGGATTGAATGGAACAGTAGACTTGATAGGCTGAATGGCCTAATTCTGTTCCTGGACCTTATGGTCTTATACTTTGTTATTCTTCATACCAAATCCCTTGCAACACCAGATTTCTGAATTGCTTGCTGTACCTGCATGCTCATATTTTGTGTTCCTTACATAAGTACATCCAAATCTCTTTGAACGTCAGTATTTACAAGTTTCACATGATTTAAAAAATGTGTTTTTCTATTCTCACACCCAAAATGAATATTTTCACATTTACTGATGTTATAGTCCATCTGCCATTTTGTTGTCTACTCAGTTAACTGCCCTCTTTGTTTTTGCAACCTCTTTGTTTACTGCCCATCTAGCTTCTTCATTCCTACCAAGCTTTGTATTTTCAGCAAATCTAGATGCATTATTCTCAATCTCTTCATCCAAGTTACTAACTTGGAATGTAAGTAGCACTGATCCTTGCTGCTTTCCAATGCCATTTTGAAACTGCCCCATTTATGTCTTTCTCCTGTTTGTTATCCAATCTTCTGTCTGCATGGTAAACTAATTAGTAACGTTAGATCACATGGGATTTAGGGTGAGCTTGCCAATTGGATACAAAATTGGCTTGACGGCCAGAGACAGAGGACAGAGGTGAAGGATTGTTTTTTGGACTAGAGGCCTGTGACCAGTGGTGTTCCACAGATATCAGTACTGAGTCCACGTTTGTTAGTCATTTATATAAATTATTTGAATGAGAATATAGGAGGTTTGGTTAGTAAGTTTGTGGAAGAAGGTTATTTAAGAGATCTTGATCAATTATGTCAATGGACTGAGGAGTGGTATACAGAGTTTAATTTTGATAAATGTGAGGTATTGCATTAAGATAAAACAAACAAGGGGCAGGACTTATACAATTAATTGTAGGGCCCTGAGTAGTGTTGCAGAACAGAGGATTTTAGGTACATAATTCTTTGAAGTTTGCATCACAGGTAGACAGGGCGGTTAAGAAGGTGTTTCATATGCTTGCCTTCATTGCTCAAAACTTTGAGTATAGAAGTAACGGAGTTGGGATGTCAGGATGTTGCTGAGACTGCTTCTGAAGTGTTGTGTGCAGTTCTAGCTGTCCTGCTGTCGGAAGGATATTATTAAATTGGAGAGGGTTCAGAAAGATTTACCAGGATGTTGCTGGGAATGGGGAGTTTGAGTTATAAAAATAAGCTGAATAGACTGAGACTCTACCACTGGACCGTAGGGGGTTGAGCAGTAAGAGGTTTATAAAATTGTGAGGGCCACAGATAAAACTGGGGGGCGTATTTCTCAGCTGAGAGGAGAAAGTTTTAAAAAGGACATGAGGGGAAACTTTCTTACACTGTGTGTGCTTCGTGTGTGGAATGCACTGCCGAGGAAGTGGTGGATGCAGGTACAGTTACAACACTTAAAAGATATTTGTACAGGTATTTGTACATGTATTTGTTAATTTATTTGTACATTTACATGAATAGAAAAGGTTTAGAGGGATATGGGCCATACGCAGTCTTGTGGGATGAGTTTAGTTTTGGAAACTTAGTCGGTATAGAGAGGTTGGACCAAAGTGTCTGTTTCCTTGTGACTTTATGACTTGATCCATGCTAATATATCACATAAACTCCATGAACATTTAACTTCGGTAGTATTCTTTTGTGAGGGACCTTATTAAACACCTTTGAATTGAATTACGCTATATCAACTGGTTTCCCTTTATCTATTCTATTAGCTACATCCTCACAAGAGTAAATTAAATTTCTCAAATAGCATTTCCCAATTGTAAAACTGACTAATCCAAATCACACTGAGTTTTTCTAAATATTTTTTAAGACTTTCTTAAGGAAAGGTTCTAGTGCTTCCCTAATGACCGAAGTCAGGCTAACTGCTCTGGATTTTTTTCTCCCTCTCTCTCCTTTTATGGAATAGTGTTTTAATTAGAGGCTGTTGGGTGACCTTATAAAAGGTTTATAAAATTAAGAGGGGCAAAGATAGGGTGAATAGCCAAGGTTTTCTCCCCCGGGGTGGTGGGGATCAAAAACTAGAGGGCATAGGTTTAGGGCGAGAGGGAAAGATTTAAGAGGGACCCAAGGGGCAACTTTTTCATGCAGAGGGTGGTGCGAGAATGGAACGAGCTTGAAGTGGCAGAGGCTGGCACAATTACAGCATTTTGAAAGGCATCTGGATGTATATATCAATAAGAAGGGTTTAGAGGGATATGA
The DNA here is from genome assembly GCF_004010195.1 of Chiloscyllium plagiosum. Classification (NCBI taxonomy): domain Eukaryota; kingdom Metazoa; phylum Chordata; class Chondrichthyes; order Orectolobiformes; family Hemiscylliidae; genus Chiloscyllium; species Chiloscyllium plagiosum. Next base: position 726,070 of record NC_057741.1, read on the forward strand.
ACCAAATGCTGGCAAATGGGACTAGATTAATATAGGATAACCAGTTGGCATGGACGAGTTGGACCAAAGGGTCTTTTTCTGTGCTGTACAGCTCTAGTTACTAACTTTCAGTCTGCAGGGACCATAGTGCAATCCAAAGAATTATGGAAAATCAGCCACCACATCCACTATCTCTGCAGCTCTCTAATTGAGAACCCTAAATGTGGACTGTCAGATCCTGAGCATTTGTCAGATTTACTCCTTTGAGTTTGCCGGTGGCTGAACAGATGAGCAGTATGGATGAGGTTCTTCACTTTCGAATGAAATGCTGCAAGAGGTTATTTGGCCTCATCAGAGCATACTCTTCCCGAGTGCCAATCCTACATTCTGACTTCCTCAGCTTTCTCTGGCAAGTGTGCTCTTCAGTCCGACACACAGCTTCATTCTTCATCGAATCTTCTTTCCTGAGGCAACTCTTCACAGTCCAATCTGAACGTCCGGTGCTGTTCACCTTCATCTTATTGCCATCCCTCCTGGTTACCCACCACAAATGTGGCAGTTTATTCTCTCAACACATCACATTTCTCATTCTCAAAGTTCTCACACACTTCATTTCCTCAGAAGATATTGCCGAGTCTCTGGGTGAGGATGTGACCATCCCATCATCGCCACATAACAGCTGTGGAGGAGGATACGCTGGAGACTGTCTGAAGCTCAGAATGCAAAACCGTTCGCAACATTTGAGATATCAGTCTCCCGGATACCTGGTTAAATATCACAGAACCATATGGCATCCGAGCTTACTCACTCACTCACAGAATGTTAGCAGCTACTGAATATTGATGTTCTGCTGTAAGATGACTTTGAACCCTTTCACCCTGTCAGTTCTAATTCATGTCTTGCATCTCCCACAGGTCATTCAAGCATCACATAAGAGCTAGTGCAGGAGGAAGATGAAGACTCCTCAGGGAAGGCCATGGACTTTAAAAAAGGATGCCAGCATGTGGCTAATGGGTGCTATCTATCAGCTCAGATGCACTTACATTGTGGGGCATCTAGGACACATCATTGGGTTATTATAAGGTGAGGCCAAAGTGCTTATAAGCAAGTGTTGTAAGCAGGTTTAGCAATGGACGGGTCCTGTTCCAGATATTCCATGTCTTCTGCCTCACCCATATAATAACCCAACTATGCGTCATAGATATCCCACAATGTGAGTGCATCTGAACTGATAGGCAGTGCCCATTAGCCACACGATGGCATCCTTTTTTAAAGTCCATGGCCTCCCCTGAAGCCACATTGCTTCACTGCTCAGACCTTTGAGTGTAGGAGCTGGGAAGTCATATGAGTTTTTATAGGATGTTGGTGAGGCCTCTTCTGGAGGACTGTGTGCAGTTCTGGTCACCCTGTTGTAGGAAGGAATTATTAAATTGGAGAGGGTTCAAAAAGACCAAACAGCATGTTTCCCAGAATGGAGGGTTTGAGTTATAAAAATAGTTGGGACTTTTTTCACTAGACCTTAGGAGGTTGAGTGGTGACGATATAGAGGTTTATGCCTGGAGTGACTCTCTGTGTGGAGTTTGCGCATTCTCCCCGTGTCTACGTGGGTTTCCTCCGGGTGCTCCAGTTTCCTCCCACAATCCAAAGATACGCAGGCTGGGTGAATTGGCCAGGCTAAATTGCCCATAGTATTCAAGGATGTGTAGGTTAGGTATATTAGTTGGGGTAAATGTAGAGTAATAGGGTAGGGGAATGGGACAGGGTGGGTTACTCTTCAGAGGATCGGTGTGGACTTGTTGGTCCAAATGGTCTGTTTCCACACTGTAGGGATTCTATGATTCTATCATAAAATCATGAGGGACACAGATAAGGTGAATAGCAAGGATCTTTTCCCTAGGATGGGGGAGTTCAAAACTAGAGGGTATTTTTCAAGGTAAGAGGAGAAAGTTTTAAAAAGGACATGAGGGGCAACCTTTTTACTCAGACAGTGGTTTATGTGTGGAATGAACTGCCAGAAGAAGTGGAAGATGCAGGTACAATTACCACATTTAAAAGACATTTGGATAAATACAGGAACAAAAGATATTAAGAGCGATATCAACCAAGTGCAGGCAAGTGGGGCTTGTTTAGTTTGGTAACATTGTCAGTGTAGACTGGTTAGACCAAAAGGTGTGTGACTTTATGACGCAGGTGTCACCAATAAAGAGGACTATGCTGGAGAGTGGCAGAAAACATGAGATTCTCTAATATCAACACAATGATATCTCAGTCTTTTAAACTAATATCTATCTGCTTATAAAGAATAGCCGCATGCAGCATCAGATAAAGCAGGTAACTGAGTACAGGCTAGCCCACACCAATAGCTTGCACGTTCAGTCTGGCGGCTTAAATAAGATAGAATAAAACCTTGGCCTTGTTATCACTGAAGCTTTTAACCAGCAAAGAAGTGCAGGTGTGCTATGAGAGGAAAGATGAAGAAAGAGAACATGAACTCTGCTCAAGCTACTCCACTTAGTCAAAGAGACATATGTAACCCCTGAACCCCTTTGGAGCTTATCCTTCTACAGATGCAGCTGGACAGTCTGTAGTGGGCCTTCACAAGCTCCATAACTTGAGAAGATGTCCACCATGAGCACCTGATTTGATTTATTTGTTGTCAAGTGTACTTGTTACATGTATTTGTTGCAAAGACAGTGAAAAGTGTGGCATAATGTTGCACTTGCTGGTGTCACCTTAAAACTCAAAAAATAAACCGGCACATAGAATATAAAGGTTGAAAATAAGGAAATAAAATTGAGTTCAACTTTACAGTCCTTCTTGTTAACTGCTAAGTTGTGGGTCTGGATCTGGGCTCTTCCACCCCGATGCTCAGACCAACAGCAGCGCAAAGCAGTCTTCCATCCTCAAGACCCTTTGCTAGGCCACTGCCTCTTGAACAGAATCACCATTCTTTGGCACCATCTTGATATGATGTCATCACAGCCATAAGTGTGCACTGGGCTAATCTCAGTAATGCAGCTGCTGCTAATACTGCTGAGTTCTGAACTGAGCTTAAACTTGACGCTGCTTTTACCCCGCTGCATCTATCACACTGAAACAGCAGCCACAGGTGCCGCTGGGTCCCCTACTAGATCCCCACTGACACTGCTGCCAGAAACACAAACTCATGTTCAATGTGCTGGCCTCCTCGCAGATGCCACTGTTAGAAAAGCCGCCACAGCCAAGCTCTCGGCAAGAAAGTAAGCAAAATTGTAAAGTAAAAAGGAAGAAAGAAAACAGACAGAAAAGAAAGGAACAGTGGACAAAGCAGATGAGCCACAGGCTCAGGAGTCTGAATGCAGCTTCCTCCACTGTGTCCATCTTGATCAATAAGAGCAGAGAAATGAGGAGTATGATGAGATGAAAGGGGTAGCATCATCGAACAATAGTAATAGAAAAAGGAAAGGAAGAATTTTTAGTGTCACAAAGGGATTCACTTGATTGTTTGACAGTATATTAAATTGTCACTTCTATTGTCAATGATTATGTACCTTTAAATTTTATGTCAAATATCCTTCATCCAGTCATTTAATTTGTAATCTCACACTTTCGAAGTGGTTGTCAGTGTTCTGATATATGGTATATGAGTAGAAGATGAGTAGTGGGTGTCAATGAAATGGAAGACTTAATGACTGGGGAATGCTTTCTGTTTGGGATTGAAGTGTGTTTGTGTCTGATGGTTCAATATTGGTGGTCAAAGTAGTTATATTGTCATGTATTCTGGAATTGATTGAATTGTGAGTTTCTCTGAATCTAGGAAAGCTATTGGAAACCTGTCCACCATCAGGTTCCTTCTTTGATCCTTTAAGAACAGGCATCGATATCCTGTCCTGGAGCTTCAGCCCATTCTGCAGGGGCAGCAGGCTGCTTCAATTCTGTACATTATAGAGAATGCATACTGAGGGATATCCACAGATCAGCCAAGGGGCTTGTGTTGCATGTTCAACAACCTAGTGGCTCACTCAAATTTTGACTTCAATTGTGCCTTTCCTCTGAATTAGTGCTCGGGTACCAAATACATCCTTAGATGGGATCCCTCATCTCCAAGCAACCATTCACTGACTCCACTTGGAGATCTGAATATCATTCAGACACATGCTGACATAGGTGTGAGGTCATCATTCAGTGGTCACATACCAGCTCGAGATTGATGGATAGATCCTGCTGCTTAAGTTAATCTGAGAGCATCTTCACCGAATTGTTATGGTGCAAAGGGAGGTCATTCAGCCTATCATGTCTGCACCAACTCTCATAGCATTTTGACTTAGTGTCAACCTCTAGCCTTTTTATCCGTAACCCTGCATGTTGTTTCTATTTAAGACTCTTGAATGCTCACAATTTTGAAAATCTCAATCAACTCACATTCTATGACTGTGGGAATCCAGCCTGAACAACAAAAACTTCATTCAAACTGGATTCATTTACAACAAGTAGATGCTAGTGGCAGCCCTTACAAATGTAAGAGAGGCAAAACCATGCATTTTTTGTCGTCATTCATGACCACAAGATATCCCAAGTGATTTACAGTCAATGAAGTGTAGTCACTATTTGTATGTAGGAAACATGTCAGCTAATTGGTACACACCAAGCTCCCAGAATAACAATGAGATAGCAACCAGATAATTTGTTTTTGTAACATTGGCTGAGAGATGAAAATTGGCAAGGATACGGAACTTGTCTGCTCAAAACAGTGCCATGCGATCTTTTACATCATCTGAGATATGATGCACAGCATCCCAATTTAATACCTCATCTGAATGACAGTGACACCAATCACAAAGTCTCTCAGTTCTTCACTGCACAGTCAACTTGATTTTTGTGATCAAATTCTGGAAAGGAGCTTACCACGCAAGCTTCTAATTCAGACGCGAGAGTGATACCAACTAAACAAAAGCAGATACCATATGGCATCAGTCAACTGGGCGATGCACATGTGTGCAACAGATTGAGAAGCTGTGCAGATGTCATCGACAAATTCAAGGAAGGAGCTGCAAGTAAAGAAATTCAGGGCACTCATGACTTTGACTACCACAGGCAATGTGTGCCCACCTGTCTCTCTTGGTAGGAGGTCTTTTTTTTCCAGTATGCTGCAGTTGATATTCTGTGAAAGTCTGACCTTTCAAAGACATTGGAGTGCATTCATGTCCAGCTGATTGCCAGTGTCGTCTACATTTGCTGCATTGCCTTCTGCAAGCTGAAGCTCTGTGCTTGTCCTTGCTGTCCTGTAGAAAGATGTCTGAGGAAGAGGCTGGTGCTGTTGTGTGGCTTTTGCTATTAGTGATATTGCTGATGTTACTCAAGTTGTTGCTCATCAGAGATCTAAGGTAGAGCTACATATCACCTTTCTGTACAAAGACCTTCAATTTTCTTTCTTCATTTATCAAGCTGCTCCCTAAATCGATTTTTTTCTTTGCAACTTTACCCTTTTCAAAATGGTTCCACATGTCACAACAGCTTAATTCATTGAGAGCCAAATATTGGCCTTCTCTTTTTTCCTGCCAGCAGATGATGCTGGCCAATGAGCAAAGCCTGATGTCTTTTAGTAAACTGTGCTTTGAACTGGTTTTACTAACTATTTATCAAGTCACTGGGACCTATGGGACTGAGGCCAGTTAACAGCTTTCATGGCAACATTTCAAGAAATTAACATATACCATTGAATTTGGCTGGCTGCATCTTCACAGATTTAGTCTTTTAAACTAAAATAACTGCACACACAAAAGGAAGTTACCATTGGAGCAGAGTTGTTTTATGATTAACTGAACAGGATTCGAACAAGAAGTTTATCACCTTTAATACTAGAAATAAAAAAGTCATCTGTCTCTGTATTTCCAAAATATGGACAGCAGAACTATCACATAATAATTAGGCAGCTAGATTTTTATTATTTCATGGGATATGGGTATCACTGGTTGTTAGATAAGAAAATTTGACAGTTTAAAGAAATAAAAGAAATCTTATCCTGCATTTTTCATAATTATTGCTTCTATCTTGCAAATACATCTGAGTAAACTCACTTTGCAAATGCAAACCATCTTAGATGAAAAAGTCTGCAAAGGTTATTGACTGAAATAGAAAATAATTCATTTTGTTATTATTAAAATTGAAAATCAGTTTCATGTAAATTGAATTCCAAAGGTCATACATTAAGGCAGTAAACATGGAATCAATGGGAGTCAGGGAAAGCTCTTTAACAGGTTGCAGTTTGTGGGATCATGTTCAAATGACAACTGAAATGGGCGAATGGTGAAAATCGTCTCTTTGTTGAGCACCAGCAGTAGCACATTCGAGACTGCGATGGAATCCAAAGTACAGTTTTTTAGAGTCACCTCTTTCTACACAGTTCTTACATACATTAAAGTTTTAGCAAAATGGTGTTACATAGCTATATCTATTGTACACATCTGTCCTGAGGAAATAGATGGTGTAAGCACTTGTTAAATGCTGGCTGTGGGATTAGAATATCTGTCTGGTCTGAGCTTGCATAATTAAGGGGTGTTAGTCTTTTTGTCTTTAACCTAAGTAATGTCAGTAAAAATACTAAATCTATATGATCTAAGTAAGTTAAAAATTCTACTAAATGAAAGTATAGAGGATATTTAACTAATCTCCTGCAGCTGGGTCATGAGATTTCATTTACTATTGCTGGCGTTGACAGCATTGTTTTGTCAGCAAGTTTCTTAAAGGGGGAAGTGGTCCTATTTAATATCTATTTAAAAGGTACATGCTTATTTGATGTTCTGCAATCTATCAAGCTACCAAGGGACAGTTATTAAGGGCTAATTAATATTATAATCTTTCCATAGTTTTGAGTGAGTTATAGAGACATGATGAGGGGGGTGGCATTGTTCTGAACAGGTTACTAAATTAACAGATGTTCAGGGGTAGGCTTTGATGCAGAAGCAGGTCTAAACACTGTTTGTAGCATGGAGCTGATCAGAATTGAAAGGTGTAAAGAAGCAGTAATGGGTTTTAGATTAGATTCCCTACAGTGTGGAAACAGGCCCTTCAGCCCAACAAGTCCACAACAACCCTCCGAAGAGTAACTCACTCAGACCCATTTCCCTCCGACTAATGCCCCTAACACTATGGGCAATTTAGCATGGCCAATTCACCTGACCTGCACATCTTTGGATTGTGGGAGGAAACCGGAGCACCCGGAGGGAACCCACGCAGACACGGGGAGAATGTGCAAACTCCATGCAGACAGTCGCTCGAGGCTGGAATTGAACCTGGGTCCCTGGTGCTGTGAGGCAGCAGTGCTAACCACTGAGCCACCGTGCCGCCCCATAATTTTTTAATTTAGTTTTTAATTTAGTTTATCTTGTAATAATAAAATGTACTACAAAGACACAGCTTTATGAATGAATGAATGGAAAAATGGTATAGTAAACTAGTGCGCTGGTGAGTGAGTTAATAAAGAGTTATGAATGAATGGAAGCAAGGTATTGGTGAACATAGAGTGCTTGTGAGTGGGATGGTAAGGAAACCTATAATACAATAACTCACAAGATGAACCTAGCACAAAGAAAGATGGTAATGATTGATGAAAGCCATCAGCTCACTGCAGGAGTTCCTCAGAGTAAATATTTTCTTAGCAACCTGTTCCGAGATGTTTTTACATACCTCTGGAGTAGGGACTTGAAGCCACACATCCTGCCTCAGGAGACTGCACCACAAGAACCTTCCAGTTCCTCACTGTATTTCTTTTTTTTCTTTTTACCAGATCACTTCAGGTAAGTTCCTCAGAAGTTGAGGAGTTTTGGAGTTCGTACAAATATTAATTCTTAGTTTTCTTTTATAATCAGCCTGTTAGAGATGTTTGAACACATCTCTGGAGCAGATGAGATTTGAACCCGGGCCTCCTGATCAAGATACGAACATGACACTAGCAAGTATCCTAAAGCCGTCACAACAGGACTCAAACCTATAATCTTGCGATGACATCATAACAACACTGAAGTCATTCACCTTACCCATTAGGCTGCATGACCACAGTTCCTCAGGGTATTGTCCCAGGCCTACATATCTTCAGTTGCTCCTTCCATCATAAGGATTGAATTGGGGATATTCCTTGATGATTGCACAGTGTGCAGTACCTTACAACTCCTTGGATATTTTATCTGTTTGAGGTTGTATGCATCAAGTTCTGGACAACATTAAAATGGTGACTGATAAATGGTTGGTATCTTATTTTTATTGCATTTGTATAGTGCATTCGATGAACACTGAATGTCTCAAAACACTTTACAGCTTTGCAGCCATGAAATAGTTTGAAATTTAGTCATTGCTGCAAGTAGGAAACTCGGCAGATAATCTACCCACAAAACACTTCCACAACTTGTCTTTGAGTGATAGATTACAGGAAAAATTGGGACCTCTGAACTTTGCTCTACTAGCCTTTCCTATTCAAATAATACTAAACATTTCAGCAGAATTGCTCAGTTGAACTTTAGTAGTGGGTGCAGGAAGTGAGTCAATGCACTGTCATCTGGCTGTTGCTTTGTTCCCTTCATTCCACACAATACTGAGCAGTGACCATAGCCAATAAAAGAGAATCTAACATTCTCTCAACTTGCAACATTATTCCTGTTGCAGAAACTCGCAACATCAACAACATGGAGATTACACTTGACCAGAAACTGAACTGAATTCTGAAGTGAGTAACCCACCTCCTGTCTTTCCACACCATCTCAGAGGCACAAGTCAGGAGTGTGCTGAAATATGCTGCAATTACCACAAGTGCAATTTCATCACAACTTAAGAAGCTTGACACCATCCATGGCAAAGCAACCCTTCTGAGTGGCATCATGTTCCCCATCTTAAATATCCACCACTTCTGCACAACAGTGTGTAACACATACAAGTATACAAATGTACAAATATATTCATTAGGAACAGGAGTTGGCCGTTCAGCTCCTTGAGACTACTCCATCCTTTGAGAAAATCATTGCTAATCTGTAGCTACTGATTTATTTTCCTGTCTCTCCCCCTATATATTTTAACTGCTCCGTTAATCAAGAATTTATCTAACTCCTCTTTAAAAATGTTCAATGAACATGCCTTCACTACTCCAAAGGGCAGACAATCTGTTGGGTGTGTATTATACACCCTCAAACAGTCAGGAAGCAATAGTACAAATATGCATTCAAATTTCAGAGGTGTAAAGCAATGGACAGATAAGGAGCAGGTATTATAGGGGGCATTTGAGGAAAATATTTTTCATACATAGTGCCTAAAGGAATGGTGGAGATATTTAAGTGTCTCAAGACATTTAAGGGCTATTTAGATGATCACTTGAAATGACATAGCACACAAGTTTCATAGCCTAGTGCTGGAATATAAGACTAAAATGAATGATTGATGAATGGTATGGACACGGGGTGGCACAGTGGGGGTGGCACAGTGGGGGGGGCATGGTGGCTCAATGGTTAGCATTGCTGCCTCACAGCACCAGGGTCCCAGGTTTGATTCCAGCCTTGGGTGATTGTCTGTGTGGAGTTTGCACATTCTCCTCGTGTCTGTGTGGGTTTTCTCCCACAGTCCAAAGATGTGCAGGTCAGGTGAATTGGCCATGCTAAATTGTCCATTGTGTTAAGTGCATTAGTCAGAGGGAAATGGGTCTGGGTGGGTTACTCTTTGGAGGGTCAGTGTGGACTGGTTGGGCCGAAGGACCTGTTTCCACACTGTAGGGAATCTAATCTAATCTAATCTCATGATTAGCTGAAGGGCCTCTTTCCATAATGTAAAAACTCTATGCTATTGAAGGTGGCTAGATATGGGCATGTCTGAAGCAGCAGGGTCCCCTTAGCATTGGTACAGTCCTGCAGCCTCTGGGCTAAATCAGCCATTGTTTCTGACATACATACCTGGTGCTTGTATGTCTGCTTGTGCATGTTCACAAAGTCCCTATTTGCTGACAACATGGAATTCTTTCCTGACTGGGTGTGTGGCAGTATTCTGAATGCCAATTGCTCAGGGCAATGGACTCATCGCTGTGAATTGCAAACAACTCTGAACTCCCAACATGCAGTAGCAGAGTTGACCATGTGTGTATTAGCAGAGAGAACTTTGTGGCATTTACCCTGGCAGTCCTTACAGCATTTGTGTCTGTTCGTCCACACTGTGAAAACTGCAATAACCTCAGTGGGAGACTCACCCACCCTGGAATGGTCTGATGGCATGACAATCTTTGCCAGTCCTGGGTGAAGAGGACATCCCTCTTCTGCACTCCCCCATCAACCAACATATCCCTGACCCTGACCACAAAACAGTGAAGCAATTTTCCCTTGTCTGCTATGCCTGGAGAAAGGTTGAGGAACCATGCTGGGCAGCTTCAGAATGGCAGTCTTCATCTGGATGTGCAATGACATTTTAAAGATAACACTAGAGCCAGGGATGCTAGTCTATTCCAGGGTATCCAGTGAGTGGAGAGGACATTTGGATAAAGTGATTGAGAGAATCTGGCGAACATTAGCCTCACAGAGGGAGACCTTTTGTGAACCACAAAAAAATTGACTCTTAGCCAAAATCATAAGATTCTACCCCATGTCCCTGTGCTTCAGTCTCTCCTATGAGGTGGGGCACATGGATTCCAGCATAGACTCATGGAGGTGTTCAGCACAGAAACAGCCCCTTCGATCCAACTTGTCCATGCCGACAACATATTAACCTAGTCCCATTTGCCAGCACCCGGGCCATATCCCTCTAAACCCTTCCTATTCATATATCCATCCAGATGCCTTTTAAATGTTGCAATCGTACGAGCTTCCACCACTTCCTCTGGCAGCTCATTCCATACATGTACCACCCTTTGCTTGAAACAGTTGCCCCGTATGTCTGTTTTAAATCTTTCCCCTCTCACCCTAAACCAAGCCCTCTAGTTCTGGACTCACCCAACCCAGGAAAAAAGCCTTGTCTATTTATCTCTATGCCCCTCAAACTTTTATAAACCTTTATAAGGTTACCCCTTGGCCTCCGATGCTCCAGGGAAAACAGCCCCAGCCTGTTCAGCCTCTCCCTATAGCTCAAATCCTCCAACCCTGGCAACATCCTTGTAAATCTTTTCTGAACCCTTTCAAGTTTCACAATATCCTTCCTTTAGGAGGGAGACTAAAATTGCACACAATATTCCAAAATTGACCTAACCAGTGTCCAGTAGAGCCGCAACATGATCTCCCAACTCCTATACTCTTGCCAATAAAGGAAAGCAGACTAAATGCCTTCTTCACTATCCTTTTTACCTGCACACCAAGGTCTCTTTGTTCAGCAACACTCCCCCCAGGACCTTATCATTAAGTATAAAAGTCCTGATTTGCCTTTCTAAAATACAGCACCTCGCATTTATCTAAATCTCCATTTGCCACTACTCAGCCCATTGGCCCTTTTTACCTGCACACCAAGGTCTCTTTGTTCAGCAACACTCCCCAGGACCTTATCATTAAGTATATAAGTCCTGATTTGCCTTTCTAAAATACAGCACCTCGCATTTATCTAAATCTCCATTTGCCACTACTCAGCCCATTGGCCCATCTGATCAAGATCTGTTGTACTCTGAGGTAACCTTCTTAGCTGTCCACTACACCTCCAATTTTGGTGTTATCTGCAAACATACTAATTACACCTCCAATGTTCGCATCCAAATCATTTCCAAAGCAATTCCAAAAAGTGGCTAATCACAGCCTTCACAAGATCAATTAAATTAATGCAACACACTTTGGCAATGTACACATCCTATGAATGAATAAAAGGAAAAGGTCCTGGCAAAATCCATTTCATGGGTGCCACGATCCCCATCCAGGGTTAAGGAGTCAGAAGGAGGGGACCTGTCTACTAGAAGAAAAACTAACCCATAATAATTTAATAGTTGATTGGCTCTATTACAACTATTGCCTCAGAAATCTGCTGACCATTCAGACATCACCATTTCTCCAATCTGGCAGTCCCACCAGGAAATATTCCCAATTCTGGGAGTACACTTGGGAGTTACCCAGCATTGGATTGGGACTATTTAGGTGTGTCCTTGAGGTCATTCTGATGGGTCTAGGCAAAAGGAATTATTGGAAGGAGTGTGGAGTTGATAGCTGATTTGGAGGAGGAAATTCTGATGGAAATAGGACTATGTGGGGTGCCCAGGGGGTCAGTAATGGGGTGGCCTTTCTGCCCATTGTCACCAGCCAGTGCAGAAAACCCTACTAGACTGGACCCTTGGCTTGGCTGTCCACACTGCCTGTTAAATCCCAGCAGAAGTAGGAGGAGGCCCTTAAGTGGGTATTGATTTCCCATGTAGGGGTCTCAATTAATCCTTTAGTAGGTAAGCCCTGCCTAACTGCATTCTTTCTATTAGTCAAATTACAGGGGGGTGGGAATGGACAGCTGAATGTCAGACAGGCACCCCATTAGATTTCACATATCCCCTCCATCTTCAAACCAGCTGATAGTGAGCATAAGTTCCATTCCTTGATGTCCGGTTTCTAATCAGTGTTGTTTGCATTTTACAAGTTTACCGAATAGTATAATGAGGTGTTGGATTTATATCCATCTCTAAACTGCTTGGTCTGTCAGACTTTGCCAGTCTGTTCCAGTGTCACAGGTCATCAACTTTGCCTAAAGATAAAATGAATCCTCTTCAGTATTTATTACTCATCCCTAATTGCTGTTGAACTGAGTGCTTTGCTTGACCATTTCAGAGGGCAGTTAAGAGTGAACTGTGAAATAAAATGTTAACTCTCCCTTTGTACAAAGAATAGCTGCTGAGTATGTGCATACAAAACTATGTCCTAATGAGATCAGATCACATTGAACTGGCAGTTGCACCTGTTAAGGTCCAAAAGCTGTCCTCTGTGACCATCGCTTCGTGTATAATTCTGTTCAATCCAGTCTTTTACTGTTAACACACCTGTGTGTAGACCTGAGCTTAATGCAACAACTGTGGGTCTTAAGTCACATGTCGGCCAGACCAGCTCACTGCAGCAGATTTCCTTCACTGAAAGGCATTAATGAACCAGATGAATTTTGACCACAATCAATAATAGTTTTGTGGAAATCATTACTAAGACCAGTTTTAAATTTAGATGAATGAATTAATTGAGTTCAAATTTTACTGGTTGCTATGGTGGAATTTGAACTTGTGTCACCTGAGCATTAGCCTGCACCTCTGGAATGGTAGTTCAGTGACATGATCAGTGCACTTCCGTGTCCACTTAATTAAACATGTATAATCATGGAAGGTTGCAGGGATGATTAAGAGACCAATTCATAAAGCATAGATGACCTTTTTTCAAAAAGTGCATTGAATGATAAATTAAGAGCTCAATTGATCCATTGGTGAGTAGGCCTCCTAATGTCTCCCCCATTGTTGGTAAAATTGCATCTGAGGGTAAGTAGGCACTTGAAATAACATCTATGACACAGTGTCAATGGTACAGTCACAACCAGACTGCCAACTTGCCCAGGGAGCTATAAAATCCAGAACACCACCTCATGTGTCTATGTATCGGGTCAATGCTCTGGAAAAACCTTTGTATAAATATACAGGACATCTCAGATCTAGATCCAAAACTTCAGCAAAGATTAACTTTCTCTTGGTCCTTTGACCAACAGTAAGGATAAGGTGAAGAACCTTCATCTACAGCTTTCCCAGGTCACCCGTTCTTGTGCATTGATCTATTCACTCAGACTGGAAAGGTACTCCTTTTCTGGGTTGGTGTTTGAAGTGGATAGATACTTCTTAGTTACTTCCTCTGCTGTTGAGGCACAATTAGAAAAACACAAATGGAGAAGACAAACAAGGTGAGATAAGCAGTACTATTTCTAAAACATAGAACATAGATCATAGAAAAATACAGCGCAGTACAGGCCCTTTGTCCCTCGATGTTGCGCCGATCCAAGCCCACCTAACCTACACTAGCCCACTATCCTCCATATGCTTATCCAATGCCCGTTTAAATGCCCATAAAGAGGGAGAGTCCACCACTGCTACTGGCAGGGCATTCCATGAACTCACGACTCGCTGAGTAAAGAACCTACCCCTAACATCTGTCCTATACCTACCACCCCCTAATTTAAAGCTATGCCCCCTCGTAATAGCTGACTCCATACATGCAAAAAGGTTCTCACGGTCAACCCTATCTAAACCCCTAATCACCTTGTACACCTCTATCAAGTCACCCCAAACCTATAAAAATGACAAACAGCAATGGTCCCAAAACAGATCCTTGCGGAACACCGCTAGTAACTGCACTCCAAGATGAACCTTTACCATCAACTACTACCCTCTGTCTTCTTCCAGCCAGCCAATTCCTAATCCAAACCTCCAACTCACCCTCAAAGCCATACCTCCGTATTTTTTGCATTGTATGAGATGAAGCATTCGCAATGGACAATGCTCAGTTCATGTGCACCACATGAGTCAAGGAGAATATGAATATTCATGACAAACTGCAACTGGCACTTTCCCTTGAACTTCTTTCTCTACCGGCTTCTCCTATATGCCTACTTAGTTTTATGCGGTGAGACAGATTGTGTCAGGCCAATGTTTCTCTAAGAAGGAAATAGTTTGTGTTCAGACGGTGCTGGATATGGTCAACTCCTTGTGAGCTCCTGCGTGCAGATCTAAGTTTCCTGTTTCCTACAATCGTTCTACACTCTGTACACTTCATAGCATGCTTTTAAAAGTTACTAATAGCCCTGTTTTAGCTAAACTCACAGGTTTGAAACTCCTCCGATCCTCAAAGCCAGCTTACTGGATGAAGGCAGCAGACCATGTGGTGCCCAAGACCCATCCCGACCACCCCAGATGAAGGCCAGGCCAGCCAGAGGCAGCCTACGCGAGCCCCAGGCTTGGGGCCTGCCAGAAGATAGAGGGACCTGAGAGTCCTGCCCCAGGAAGGAGAACCAACACAAAACACTCCCGACCCAATAAGACGCCTGCCTGACATAAAGATTAAGATTAGATTCCCTACAGTATGGAAATAGGTCCTTCAGCCCAACAAGTCCGCATCGACCCACCGAAGAGCAACCCACCCATACCCCTACACCTAACACTATGGGCAAATTAGCATGGCCAATTCACCTAACCTGCACATTTTTGGATTGTGGGAGGAAACCAGAGCACCCGGAGAAAACCCACGCAGACACGGGGAGAATGTGCAAACTCCACACAGACAGTTGCCTGAGGCGGGAAATTGAACCCGGGTCTCTGGCGCTGTGAGGCAACAGTGCTAACCACTGTGTCACCATGCCGCCCATCTCAACATAAAGGAAAATGAGGTCAAGAAGCAAAGAGCTTTTGAGAGGATATTCCAGAGTTTAGGGCTGAGACAACTGTAGGCACAGAAAGCAATATTGTTGGAATTAAAAATGAGGGTGCACAAAAGACCCAAAGTAGAGGAGCACAAGACAATTTGCATGAGTACAAATTTAAGGGAGCAAAAGGTGGAGTCCTGCCCCAGGACTTTTTAATCAACAACATCTTGGACATTGCAGCCGTGGGCAGCCATTGCTCCCCAAACCTTGAACTCCTCACCATCGAATGCCGCCCCTTCTATCTATCATGGGCATTTACCACTGCTATATGAACTGCTGTGTACATACCGCCACAGGCAAAGCAGGTACCTTGGACGAGTACGCCACCACCGTCACAGACTTTATCAGTAAGTGTGTGGAGGACTGCACACCGAGGAAGTCAGTCCGGGTGTTCCCCAACAGGAAACCCTGGATGAACCTGCAAAACACCAGGCGTGAGGCCTTCAGATCAGGAGACCCACTAAATATAAAGAATCCAAGTATGACCTTTGCAGAGCCATTAAGACAGCCAGGGACCAAGACCGATCCAAACTAGAGAGCCAGACAGACACCCGGCGACTATGGTAAGGATTGAATGATAATCAGGCTCTAAAAAGAGACAGTGCAAGATAGCAGACGATGACATATCCCTCCCAGATCGTCTCTATCCCTTCTATGCTCATTTTGAACAGAGTTCCGGCAGAGAGGTAACACCTATTCCGACCAGTCCTGTCGAACCTATCCTAACACTCACTGCATCAGAGGTCAGACAGTTTTCCTTCATGTGAATCCAAGGAAAGCAATGGGACCAGACGCAGTACCAGGCTGTGCACTCAGAGCATGCGCAGATCGACTGCCAGAGGTCTTCACAGACATCTTCAACTTCTCCCTGGAGCAGGCCACTGTCCCTGCCTGTTTCAAGAGGGCCAACATCATCCCTGTGCCTAAGAAGGCTCATGCAGCACGTCTCTATGACTAACACCCAGTGGGCCTAACTCCAGTGGTCATGAAGTGCTTTGAAAGGCATGGCATTAATCAACTCCAGCCTCCCCACTACTCTTGACCCACGCCAATTTACCTATCGGACAAACAGATCCATGTCCGATGCCATATCACTTGCCCTTCACTCCTCCCTAGAACATCTTGACTCCAAGAACAGCTATGTAAGAATCCTACTCATTGACTACAGTTCAGCCTTCAACACTATTATCCCCTCAAGACTGATTACTAAACCTAGTGATCTTGGACTCAGCCCCACTCTCTGCAACTGGATCCTCAGCTTCCTGATCGACAGGCTACAATTAGTGAAGATTGGGGACAATATTTCATCGTCACGAGCACTCAACACTGGAGCCCCCCAGAGGTGCATACTCAGCCCCCGACTGTACTCACTGTATACCCATGACTGCGTTGCCAAATACCAGACTAATGCCATTTACAAGTCTGCTGATGACACTACCATAGTTGGTTGAATCTCAGATGGCGATAAAACAGCCTATAGATGGGAGGTGGAAGACCTGGAAAAATGTTGCACTGAGAACAACCTAGCTCTCAATACCAGCAAAACAAGGAACTCATTATTGACTTTCAGCCGGATGTTACCCATGCTCTCTTGCACATTAAGAGCTCAGAGGTGGAACGAGTGGAGTGTGTCAAGCTCCTGGGAGTGATCATCAACAACAAGCTTTCTTGGACTCTTCATGTGGACGCACTGGTTACAAAGGCCCAACGTCCTTTCTGCCTCAAGTAACTCAGAAAAGTTGGCATGACAGCAAATACCCTTGCCAACTTTTATAGGTGCGCCATTGAAAGCATTCTGTCTGGATGTCACTACCTGGTATGGCAACTGTACCATTCAAGATCAGAGACGGTTACAGAGCATGCTTTGGTTACTCAGCCCGGACAATCACAAAGGCCAACCTCCCATCTATAGAATCCATCTACTAGGCCCGCTGTCAAGGAGAGGCCATGAGTATTCTTAAAGATCCAAACCATCTGGGCAATGTTTTTCTACAACCTCTACCATCGAGGAAAAGGTACAGGAGCCCGAAGACATGCACCCTGTCAGTTTCGTAACAGTTTCTCCCCTACTGTTGTTAGAATACAGAATAGACTCACAAACGCTTAACATTCACCTGTACCTGTGTTTTGGTTTTTGCTACTGTTTACCTATTATTTATATCTATGCTACTTAACTCTGTGATCTGCCTGTATTGCTCGCAAGACAAAGCTTTCGCTGTGCCTCGGTACACGTGACAATAAACTCAAGTCGATTCAATTCAAGACTCTGTACATCTAGATAACAAGGACACCTACGTCAGATCCCTACTTATTGACTACAGCTCCACCTCCAACACCATATTTCTAATCAAACTAATCTCTATACTCCGAGACCCAAATCTCTGCTCTGCCCTCTCCAACTGGATTCTTGACTTCATGACCCACAGACCGTAATCAGTGAGAATTGGCATCAGCACCTCCTCCACAATAACCATCAAACCCAGCTCCTCACAAGGCTATGTCCTCCGGCCTTTATGATACTACCTGTACATTCATGACAGTATGGTCACATTTCATCCTGACATGTTCGCTGGTGACACCACTGTTGTAGACTGGATCTCAAACAATGATGAGACAGTATACAGGAAATGATGTAAAGAATACAATCTCTTCCTCAACGGCAGCAAAATAAAACAGCTGTTAGTTGACTGCAGGAAGCAAGGATAAAGGTGCTTGTCTAAAACAATGGAGCTGAAGTGGAGAAGGTTGAAAGCATCAAGTTACTCGGAACGATGATCACCAACAATTTGTTCTGAGCGAAAGTGAGGACTGCAGTTGCTGGAGATTAGAGTTAAGAGTGTGGTTCTGGAAAAGCACGGCAGGTCAAGCAGCATCCGAACAGCAGGAGAATCGACGTTTTGTGCAAGGCTTTTGCCCAAAACATTGATTCCCTTGCTTCTCGGATGCTGCCTGACCTGCTGTGCTTTTCCAGCACCACATTCTCAACAACAATCTGTTCTGGTCCACTCACCTTGATGCAATGGTCAAAAAGCACAGCAATGCTTCTATTTCCTCAGGATGCTAAGGAAGTTCGTATAAAGACGCTTACCAATTTTTGTAGGTGGATCATAGAAAACATTGTATTCAGGTACATCACGGCCTGGTGTGGCAACTGCTGTGCCCAGGACCATAAGAAAGTACAGAGAGTTGTGAACACAGCCCGATCCATGACGCACTCCAACCTTCCTCAGAAAGGCAGCCAACATCAATCAAAAACTCCTCCCATCCTGGTTATAATCTCTTCCAACCTCTTCGATCAGGCAGAAGATACAAAAGCCTTGTGCCAACAGAATCAAGAACAGCTTTTTCCCCTCAGTTATTCAACCTCTGAATGGATCTCTCAAATATTAAATTTAATATTGATCTCAGTCTTTGTGCACCTTCTCTGCAGCTGTAACATTGTAGGCTTCACTCTGTTCTATTATCTGAATGCACATTGTACGTTATGAACTGCCTGTACTGCACGCAAAACAAAACTTTTCACTGTACCATGTGACAATAATAACTCAAATCAAATCACAATTCTGTTATATTTTAGAAAGCAGCCATGAAAACACTGCTGACCTTATTTTGTTATGAGGCCTCTTTTTATCTCAGTTAGACTGTTATTATTAATATTGTAGCATGGATTTGCTATGAGTAATTTGCTGAAGGTGGCACTGAGCAAACTGTTTCCTTCCACTATGAAGGATTCATTGTTTTCATTGATTTCATTCTTTGGTATCAAATAACCATTTCATCCCTTCTCTTCATCATCCAATAAAGCTGCCTAAACAGGCAAAAGTCTGTGTAGTAATCTTCAGGCATATTTCTTCTAGCGTGCTGATTTTTATGGTTTTAACTTCGCTAGCCTACATGTTTTGCAACTGGACTGTGATGTTTTGACTTCCATCTCTCCCCTGTCTCCACTACCCATTGACTTATTCCTCTACACCATCACCTTCTTTAAAGTTCATCCATTGACTTTCAGCCGGATGTTACCCATGCTCTCCTGCACATTAACAGCACAGAGGTGGAATGAGTGGAGAGTGTCAAGCTCCTGGGAGTGATCATCAGCAACAAGCTTTCTTGGACTCTTCATGTGGACGCACTGGTTACAAAGGCCCAACAACGTCACTTCTTTCTCAGGCAACTGAGAAAATTTAGCATGACGGCGAATACCCTTGTCAACTTTTATAGGTGCGCCATCGAGAGCATTCTGTCTTGATGTATCACTACCTGATATGGCAACTGTACCATTCAAGATCGGAGACGTGGTGAACTCGGCTCGGACAGTCACAAAGGCCAACCTCCCATCTGTAGAATCCATCTACCAAGCCCACTATCAGGGAAAGGCCGCCAGCATTCTCAAAGATCCATCCCACCAAGGCAATGCTTTTCTACACCCTCTACCCTCGGGGAGAAGGTACAGAAGCTTGAACTCACCCACCAGTCAATTTCAAAACAGTTTCTACCCTACTGCTGCTGGAATGCTAAATGGACTCACAAATTCTTAGCATTAGCCTGTATTTGTGTTTTTGTTTTTGCCGCTATTACCTATTATTTACTTATCTATGCTATTTAATTATGTGATCTGCCTGTATTGCTTGCATGATAAAGCTTTTCACTCTGCCTTGGTACACGTGACAATAAATTAAATTCAATTTAATTAATTTCCTTACATGGTGAGCTGTCAAGAGTATTTTGACCCATCCTTTATGCTAATAACAAATCTGAGAAAGAGAAACATGATGGATTACAACGTAGGTTTCTCTGCCAGCTGAAATTTCTCCTTGGAAATTCCTCCCACTTTTACCAGGAATATCACAGAGAATAATAAGCTAGGCCACTTCCCTGCAATCCTTTCCTCTTTACTGTTTAAAATTAAATTGCCTTATTTTGCTTTTTAAAGACCTTCATCCGGTTGGAAAGCTTACATTCATCACTGTGTCATTTTAAATGTTTCATGGATCTAATTTTGTCTTTGTGCACTGAGTATGCTAAATTACTTAATTATAACTCTTGCATCTACAGAAGTCTGTTTCATGCAAGTTCAATCTTTGAGGTCTGATGCACTGGTACTAATGCAGGGTGGATTAATTACACTGATCAAACAATGTAAAGTTTTGCTTTAACAATTACATGTTACAAATAACTTGCAATAAATAAGTACAGCTGTGGAGTAAGCAAAATTGAAATGTAATCGAGAAAGCTGTATTAAGATTAGATTTATTAACTTTTTTTGCAGTTTGTAAGTCGCAGCAGGAACAGAAAATGAATCCTTCTCAGGATTTATAGGTTGTCAAGCAATCTTACATTATGTCCGGACAATATGGGAATCATTTGCCAAAGCACACCCAAAATCACTGTTACTTGTTAAAAGTATGGTGTCACAAGACAGAATGAAGAAGAGGATTTAGTAACCAGCAGTCAAAGCAAACACAAAATGCTATTTTAGATAACCTTTTATTTTCTAATATACAGAGTCAATATATGTTAAATATGAAGTAATGGGCAAATTGTGGTTCGTGATGAAGTAAGAATTCCGGATTAAATGACAGATATAGCAAAGAACAATTATATAAATTGGCTCAGCAGTTCACATTGTGTATTAGTCATTAAAATCAGTCACAAAGTTCTTCAACCTCATCTTCCTTATGAAAAATTTCCTTCTGAACGCTGGCTTGATCCTCAGCTGAGCTCAGCAGACAAATCATAGAACATAGAATATAGAACATAGAACCATACAGCGCAGAACAGGCCCTTCGGCCCTCGATGTTGCGCCGACCTGTGAACTATTCTCAGCTCGTCCCTACACTATCCCAAAATCATCAATGTGCTTACCTAAGGATTGTTTAAATCTCCCTAATGTGGCTGAGTTGAGTACATTAGCAGGCAGGGCATTCCACGCCCTTACCACTCTCTGCGTAAAGAACCTGCCTCTGACATCTGTCTTAAATCTATCACCCCTCAATTTGTAGTTATGCCCCCTCGTACAAGCTGACATCATCATCCTAGGAAAAAGACTTTCACTGTCTACCCTATCTAATCCTCTGATCATCTTGTATGTCTCTATCAAATCCCCTCTTAGCCCTCTTCTTTCCAATGAGAACAGAGCCAAGTCTCTCAGTCTTTCCTCATAAGAACTTCCCTCCAGACCAGGCAACATCCTGGTAAATCTCCTCTGTACCGTTTCCAATGCTTCCACATCCTTCCTGTAATGGGGCGACCAGAACTGTACACAAGATTCCAAGTGTGGCCGCACCGGTGTTTTGTATAGTTGCAGCATGATAATGTGGCTCTGGAACTCAATCCCTCTATGAATGAAACCTAACACACCTCATGCCTTCTTAACAGCACTATCAACCTGGGTGGCAACTTTCAGGGATCTATGCACATGAACTCAAAGATCCCTCTGCACATCCACACTACCAAGAATCTTTCCATTGTCCCAGTACTCTGCCTTCCTGTTATTCCTCCCAAAGTGCATCACTTCACATTTAGCTGCACTGAACTCCATGGCCACATCTCAGCCCAATTCTGCAGTTTATCCAAGTCCCCCTGCAACCTGTAACATTCTTCCGCACTGTCCACTACTCCACCGAGTTTAGTGCAAATTTACTAATCCATCCACCTATGCCTGCGTCTAAGTCATTTATAAAAATGACAAACAACAATGGTCCCAAAACAGATCCTTGTGTCACACCACTAGTAACCGGACTCCAGCCTGAATATTTTCCATCAACCACCACTCGCTGCTTTCTTTCAGAAAACCAGTTTCTAATTCAAACTGCTAAATCAGCCTCAATTCCATGTCTCTGCATTTTCTCCATCAGCCTACCATGTGGACATTATCAAAGGCTTTACTGAAGTCCATGTATACCACGTCAACTGCCCTACCCTCATCTACATGCTTGGACACCTTTTCAAAAAACTCAAATGCGGTTTGTGAGATACGGTCTGTCCTTTACGAAACCATGTTGACTATCTGAAATCAAATTGTCGTTTGCTAGATGATTATAAATCTTATCTCTTATAATCCTTTGCAAAACCTTTCCTACAACAGAAGTAAGGCTCATGGTCTATAATTACCTGGGTCATTTCTACAGCCCTTCTTGAACAAAGGCACAGCATTTGCAATCCTCCAGTCCTCAGGTACTAAACCTGTAGACAATGACAACTCAAATATCAAAGCCAAAGGCTCTGCTATCTCCTCCCGAGCTTCCCAGAGAATCCTCGGATAAATCCCATCCGGCCCAGGGGACTTTTCTACTTTCACTTCTTCTAGAAATGGTAACACCTGTGCATAACTAACCTTGATCCTTTCTAGTCTAATATCTCGTACCTCATTCTTCTCCTCCATGATATTCTCCTTTTCCTGAATGAACACCGATGAGAAATGTTCATTTAGCACATCTCTGATCTCTATAGGGTACACACTCAATTTCCCACTTCTGTCTTTGGCTAGCCCTATTCCTACCCTAACCATCCTTTTATTCCTCACATACCTATAGAAAGCTTTGGGGTTCTCCTTTATTCTATTTGCTAAAGACTGCTCGTGTCCTCTCTTTGCTCTTCTTAACTCTCTCTTTAAATCCTTCCTAGCTGATCTGTAACTCTCCATCGCCTCATCTGAACCATCTTGCCTCATCAACCATTAAGCCTGCTTCTTCTTCTTAACAAAAGATGCAATTTCTGTACTACACCACAGTTCCATTATGTTATCACTTCCTCCCTGCCTGACAGGGACATACCTATCAAGGACACGCAATATCTGTTCCTTAAACCAGCTCCACATTTCCATTGTCTGCATCCCCTGCATTTTGCTACCCCATTCTTTGCATCCTAATTCTTGCCTAATCGCATTATAATTGCCATTGCCCCATCGATAACTCTTGACCTGTGGCATGTACCTATCCCTTTCCATCGCTAAACTAAACGTAACTGAAGAAGGGCTTATGCCCGAAATGTCGATTCTCCTGCTCCTTCGATGTTGCCTGACCTGCTGCGCTTTTCCAGCAACACATTTTTCAGTAACTGAATTATGGTCACTCTCTCCAAAGTGCTCACCTACAACTAAATCAAACACCTGGCCTGGTTCATTACCAAGCACCAGACCCCCTCTTGTCGGCCCTTTGACATACTGTGTCAGGAAACCCTCCTGTACACATTGGACAAAAACTGATCCATCCGACGTACTAGAGCTATAACAGTTCCAGTCAATGTTGGGGAAGTTAAAGTCCCCCATAATGACCACCCTGTTCCTTTTACTCCTACTCAGAATAATTTTGCCAATCCTCTCTCCCACCTCCCTGGAACTCTGCGGAGGCCTATAAAAAACTCCAAGCAGTGTGACCTCTCCTCTCCTGTTTCTAACCTCAGCCCACACTACCTCAGTAGACGAATCCCCATCAAAAGTTCTGTCAGCCACCGTTATACTATCCTTGACGAAAAGGCCACGCCTCCCCCTCTTTTACTGCCTTACCTTTTCTAATGAAAGATCTAAACCCTGGAACCTGCAACATCCATCCCTCACCCTGCTCTATCCATGTATCTGAAATGGCCACAATATCGAAGTCCCAGATACCTATCCATGCTACAAGCTCACCTACCTTATTTCGGATACTTCTGGCATTGAAGCAAACACACTTCAAACCAGTTTGCTGTCTACCAGCACATTGCTGTGACCCTGAAATCCTGTCCCTGTCCTTCCTACTCTCATCCTCCTGTGCATTGCAACTACAGCTCTGGTTCCCATCCCCCTGCTGATCTAGTTTAAACCCACCCGAATAACACCAGCAAATTTCCCACCCAGGATATTAGTACCCCTCTGGTTCAAGTGAAGACCGTCCTGTTTGTACAGGTCCCACCTTCCCCAGAATGAGCCCCAATTATCCAAGTACGTGAAACCCTCCCTCCTGCACCAACCTTGCAGCCACATGTTTAGCTAATATCTCTCCTTATTCCTTGCCTCACTATCACGTGGCACGGGTAACAAACCAGAGATAACAACTGTGTTTGTTCTAGCTCTCAGCTTCCACCCCAGCTCCCTGAAATCCTGCCTTACATCCCTATCCCTTTTTCTACCTATGTCGTTGGTACCTGCATGGAAAAGGACTTGAGGCTGGTCACCCTCTCCCTTCAGGACCCCAAAGATACGATCCGAGGCATCATGGACCCTGGCACCTGGGAGGCAACACACCATCGGCGAGTCTCGTTCGTTGCCTACAAACCTTCAATCTGAGCCTCTAACTATTGAGTCCCCACTGACTAACACCCTCATCCTTTCCCTCCTTCCCTTCTGTGCAACAGGAACAGGCTCTGTGCCAGAGACCTAGGCCCCACTGCTTGCCCCTGGTAAGTCATCCCCCTCAACAGTATCCAAAACGGTATACATGTTTTTCAGGGGAACGACCACAGGGAATCGCTCCACTGACTGTTTTTTCCCTTTTCAGACAGTCGCCCAGCTTTCTTCATTCCTCGGAGTAACTACTTCCCTTTAACTCCTATCTATCACAGCCTCTGCCTCCCGAATGATCCGAAGTTCATCCAGCTCCCGCTCCAGCTCCCTAAGACGGTCTTGGAGGAGTGAGAGTTGGGTGCACTTCCTGCAGATGTACTTGGATGGGACACTAATGGTGTCCCTGACCTCAAACATCTTGCAGGAGGAACTTTGCTCTCCCCACACTGCCATCCCTACTAGTTCCCTAGTCTCAAAGTAAAATAGAGACACTTACCTGATGTGTCCCTGGTCTTTAAGGTTAGAGGAGGTGGTTGGGTAGGAGGCCCTACAAAGGTAGGGTCTTGGGTTCAGATGACACTGACTTATATAGCAAGACAGAAATAAAAATAAGAAGTCCCTCCTTTCCCAGAAGCCTCTGCTCTCTGACTTCAAATTTAAAAGCACAAATCAGTGACTCCCCGCTCCTGGCAGGCCCCTGGTGCAAGCTCCTGCCCTTCGAGTTGCTGCTGTCGCTGTTCTACAGATACAGTTGGCACCACAATATGGCACATGTCTGCAGAATCTAGACAGCCAATCTACTCAGTATAGATTCACAAATGCTGTCTTCAAGTAACTGAAACAGATGTAGAAACTTAATCTCAGCTTTTGGTTCTGGACTCTATCACCATCAGGTTACTTGTAACGCACCACCAAGTCATTTATCTGACTTAATTGTTCAGCATTATTCAGTTACCACATTGTCCCTAAAATAGCAGTGGAGGAAGTTGGAGAGAAGTGAAAATTATAAACATATTGATTTTCACCTATTTTCATTGCTCCTCAGCGGCTTCTGCCAATTTCCAGAGAGGGATTGGAAGAATCTCCGTGGAACTTCAGGGTTGTCATTAAAAAAAAGACACGCAGCCTTCCCGCTTCGGAAGCTCTGACTGGAACTGAGATCATGTTCTGCAAAAGGTTTTTCCTATGTTATAAATTATGATGTTTATTTGGGTGGCCAGAAAGGAATTTTCCATATTTTGCCCTGTATTTGGCATTTTATCTGGCTTTCCAACTGTTCCCGTAAATTACATGCCTCCTGCTGGGTACAGAATATCCTAATCTAGAAACAAAGCATCACAATTATATGGAACAAGCTGTCTACTTTGTGGGCTCGTAAGTTTGCATACCATGCAGTGTGTTCTTTGGAGGAACTGCATCTACTAAATTAATATAATAATGCAGATAACAGACACCAAAGGCTCACCCATGTTGACAACTGATATACTCCATATACTGAAAAATGTTATTATGAAGAGCAGTTTGTATAATATGGTGCTGTGCCCTTATATAGCTGCTGGAAATTTACATTCTCTTCATTAGTTCTGCAGTCGTTGTCATGGCTGCAATTGCAGAAGATGTTTTAAGTCGTGACTTTAGATACACTCTTTGTCAGTGGCAATCCAGTTGCTAGGGAAACACAATTGCTGCATGATTTTTTTTTAACCATGTAGATGAAGTAAAATAATTCTTTCAGTTTCAAAAGACTGTGCTTTCAGCAACATCAAATAGGGTATGCAAATTGTTCAAAGAAAGTTATCTCTGATAGGCTAAAGAATTTGTTATATGGTATAAATAAAAATATGCTAGATTGAAAATGTATTCAAAGCTTAAAGGTGATTAAATATTTATAAATTCATAGAAATTATGCAAGTTCTCTCTGAAAATAATAAATTTGTGATTCTCGTGAGTATTCTCTTGTGAGGAGCCATTATCTTGGTTAGAAATGATCTTCCTGTTTCTTGCTTATTCAATGTGTAGCTGTGGGAAATGGGAACGGTTGAAGTCAGTGAGGAGACATGAAATGAAAAAGAGCACAGAGGCTGCCCAGCAAAGTAACTCTGAGGATTAAGTCCATGACACCTCAAAGTAGGCAGTGACATGACATTCAACTGCTTCCTCCACCAGAACCGAAACTTTCACCTCAGTGAGTACCTTAGCTGGTGCAGGCTTTGGGAAAGCCCTTCGGCTCAACAAGTCCACACCGACCCGCCGAAGTGCAACCCACCCATACCCCTACATTTACCCCTTACCTCACACTACGGGCAATTTAGCATGGCCAATTCACCTGACCTGGATATCTTTGGACTGTGGGAGGAAACCGGAGCACCCGGAGGAAACCCACGCAGACACGGGGAGAACGTGCAAACTCCACACAGTCAGTCGCCTGAGGTAGGAACTGAACCCAGGTCTCAGGCGATGTGAGGCAGCAGTGCTAACCACTGTGCCACCGTGCAGCCCACAAGTGGCAACATCACGGACAGATGTCCACAACTATGTGGATGAAGAATTGCCGAGGTATCTGATGTTCCCAGGACTGCTGGAGACAATATGCCTACCCAGCCCCATGTGGATGGTGTATCTCTGTACTCATCCTTAACTGACATGTTTAACCATTGGAGACAGGCAGAGGAACATCATGGATAGCTGCTGGAGGCTTTCACTAGACTGGAGTTAAAAGTAGACTCATCCATTTTCTATCTACAATGATGGCTCTGGCTTGGCTGCCTTCATGGAAAGAGTGATGGCTGTCTTGGAGATGTAGGACCATTAGAATGTTCAGTGGCTGCTGGATATCTGCTCAGAGCTGCATCGCCATTGCTCTCGGCATGGTGCTGTGCATCAGTGGGAAGTTGTGTGGGGGATGAGGCATCTCTACCTCACTCCAGGTGCTCCTTCTCAATGATACTTATTTTTATTCACATGTGGAACATGGACGTTATTGACTGGCAAGCATTTGCTGCCTATCCCTAGTCCTCAAGCCAAAGAGACCTACCAACCTGCCCATGCCACCCAGTTTTCACAATTTAAACTAGTCCCATTTGCCTGCATTTGTTCCACATCCCTCCGTGTCTATCCCATCCATGTACCTATCTAAATGTTTCTTAAATGACAAAATTGTACTTGAGTCCAGAACTAGAGGGCATAGGTTTAGGGTGAGAGGAGAAAGGTATAAAAGAGATCAAAGGGGCAACTTTTTCACGCAGAGGGTGGTATGTGTATGGAATGAGCTGCCAGAGGAAGTGGTGGAGGCTGGTACAATTGAACATTTAAAAGGCATTTGGATGGGTAAAAGAATAGGAAGGGTTTGGAGGGATATGGACCAGGTGCTGGCAGGTGGGACTAGATTGGGTTGGGATATCTGGTCAGCACGGATGGGTTGGACCGAAGGGTCTGTTTCTGTGCTGTACATCTCTATGACGCTATGACTCTATGGCACTATCTCTGACAGCCCGTTGCAAATGCTCACCACCTTCTGTATGAAAAAAAGTGCCCCTCTGCACTCTTTTGTATCTCTCCCCTTTCACCTTAAACCTATGCCCTCTAGTTTTAAACTCCCCTGCCATGGGGAAAAGCTCTCGGCTATCTACCTTATCTATCATGAGATGGAGCTCCTAATGTTGCCTGGCTTGCTGTGTTCTCCTAGCCTCCTGCTTGTCTACCTTAGATTCCAGCATCTGCAGTGTTTTGTTATCCACCTTATCTACGCCTGTCATGACTTTGTAGACCTCCAATAACCTAAATCTCCTACAGTCCAGTGAAAAAGTCTCAGTCTATCCAAACTCTCTCGATAACTTCAATCTCCCAATCCAGGTAGCACCCTAGTAAATTTTTTTCTGTGCTCATTCCAGTTTAATAATATCCTTTCTAGGGTGACTAGAACTGCAACAGTACTCCAGTGTGGCCTCACCAGTTCTGCTTGTCCTGCTATTGAAAGCATATTAGGCAGGTACAGCTGCATCATGATGCACCAACTACTACACTTGATGCTCTGACCAATGAAAGCAAGCATGCCAAAAGCTTTCTTCACTGCCCTGTCTACCTCTGACTCCATTTTCAGGGAGCTATGAACCTGTAACCCCAGATCTCTTTGCTCTATAACAATCCCCAGGACACTGCCATTGAATATGTAAGTGCTGCCCTGGTTTGCCTTACCAAAGTGCTATACCTTGCATTTATTTAAATTTAAACTCTATCTGCCATTCCTCAGTCCACTGGCCCAGTTAATCAAGATCTTGATGCATTCCCAGATAACTTTCTTCACTGTCCACTATACCACCAAACTTGGTGTCATCTGCATAGTTATTCTTGCGAAGGTGTTGGTGAGCTGCAGACTATGTGCTGTAGGTAGACCCAGAATGCCCTGAGGGAGCAAATTCCAGCTCGGAATTAAACACTTGATGATGCCAGCAGGCACCCCTAGCAGGAACAACAGGCAAGCATCTCCCGTGAGTTCCAGTTAAAGATAACCCAGAGTAGGCCTCCTCCTCATCCTCCCCTCTGCCAGTAACCCCATTGCCTGCAACAGATCAGGCCATGGATCTCCATCTGTGCTGAAATCTCTCACCACACAGAACACACCCAAAAAAGTCTTCACAACTGACTTCCATCCAAGCCTCCCCATTCCACAGACTCCTTCATCAGCCTCCAAAACTCTCCCTCTACCTGATTCCTCCATCTTGGCATTTTACCTGAACACAACCTGTTCATCAAAAACTGTCAACCTGACATTGTCAGATCCAACCCTGACTTTGTCAAGAAACCTACTGACAAAGGTGGTGCTTTTGTTGTCTGGCATACTCACCTCTACATTGCTCTTGGGCACCTCCTCCTTTTGCAGCCCCAAACATGACCCCACCATTAAACACCAAACTATTCTGTCCACAACAGCCACTAATCTCATTTTATTTGATGATCTCCCCTGACTATCTCCAAGCTTATAGTTCCTCATCCCCCTACAGCCCACTTCTACCTCCCTCCCAATATCCACAAACTGGACTGCCTGGGCAGACCCATTGTTTCTACCTGCTCCTGCACCATGAAACCCATCTCTTCTTATCTTGATCCAATCTTTCCTCCCATTGTCCATTCCCTTCCCAATTACATCAATGATTCTTCTGACGCTTTACATCAGTTTACAAATTTCCACTTTGTGGACTCCAGCTGCCTCCTCTTCACCACAGACATACGATCACTTTACACAATCATTGCCCGTCAGGATCGTCTCAGGGATCTCCACTTCTTCCTCACAAAAAAGCTTGAACTGTCCCCTTCTCTGCCTGTCTGAACTCATTCCCACTTTGAGCAACAATTCCTTTAAGTCCTCTCGCTGCCTTCAGGTGGAAGGTGTGGCCATGCACCCCAGTGGGCCCCAGTTATGCCTTCTCTTTGTGGAGCAATCTGACTCGGGTCCCTCCCCACAACTCTTTGTCCGGTACCTCAATGACAGCATCGGTGCTGCTTCTCTCTCTCATTCAAAAATAGAAAAATTCCACTTCCAATTCCCACCCTGCTCTTACATTCATGCAGTCCACCTCTGACTCCTTCTTTCCCTTCCCTGATATATGTTTGCATTTCTGGTGTTTGATTGGCCTCCAATATCCACTACAAAACCCACTGACTCCCACAGTTGTCCGGACTCTCCCCCTGCTTCCTCTCCCCCTACTTCCTGTGAAGACTCTATTCCATTCTCCTAGTATCTCTGTCTCTGTCAGATCCATTCTGATGATGCCAGCTTCCAGAAGGGGTTCTCAAAAGTGTCCACCTTTTTCCTTGACAAAGGATTCCCCACTATGTGCGGTTGATAGAGTCTTCAGCTGTGTCTGACCCACTGCCCATATTTCTGCCCTCACTGATTCTCTTCCCTCCCACCGCATCCTCACCACCACCCCAGCATCCACATCTAAAGGATGATTAGCCACCATTTCTGCTATCTCCAGTGTAATGTCAATACCAAACACATATTCCGTTCCCTTCTTGTGTCAGCATTCTGCAGGGACCATCCTCTCTGGATGCCTTGGTCCACTCCTCCTCCACTCCCAATACCTCTGTGCAATTGCAGAAACTGTAACCCCTGCTGATTTACCTCCTCCCTCCTCACTAGCCATGGTCCCAAGCACACGTTCAATATGAAGAAGCGATTTACCTGCACTTCACTCAATCTATTGCTGCTCACAATGTAGTCTGCACAAATTGGGGAGACAAAGTGCATTCTGGGCAACCACTTTTCAGAATGCCTGTGTTCTGTCTGCAAAAATGACCCTGAGCTTCCTGTCGCCTGCCATTACAACATACCACCCTGTTCCCTGGCCAACATCTTTGTCTCAGGCTTGCTATAATGGTCCAGTGAGCCTCAGCGCAAGCTGGAAGAACACCATCTCATTTTCTACTTGGAGACTTTGCAGCCTTCAGGATATAATATCGAGTTCTGTAATTTTAGAGTCTGGGGATCTGTATCCATGTCCTTACCGCAAACCCACATCACATGAAATGATACCACAGCCAGGAGAAAGTGAGGACGGCAGATCAGAGTCAAAAAGTGTGGTGCTGGAAAAGCACAGCCGGTCAGGCAGCATCCAAGGAGCAGGAGAGTCGACGTTTCGAGCATAAGCTCTTCATCAGGAATATTGGGAATGAAGAGCTGATGAAGAGCTTATACCCAAAACATCGACTCTCCTGCTTCTTGGATGCTGCCTGACTGGCTGTGCTTTTCCAACACCACACTTTTTGACTGAGACCACAACCAACCCATTGTCTCCATTAACAGCTATTGATTCTCCCAGGCTGATCATTAGCCATTCCTTTATCTGCCTAGCGACTGTTCTCTCTCATTAAAAAAAGCCAAAAGAACTGTGGATGCTGGAAATCAGAAACAAAAAAAAAGAAATTGGTGGAAAAATAGGTGGGTGGCACAGTGGTCAGCACTGCTGCCGTACAACGCCAGAGACCCGGGTTCAATTCCCACCTCAGGCAAATCTCTGTGTGGTGTTCACACATTCTCCCCGTGTCTGGGCAGGTTTTCTCTGGGTGCTCCAGTTTCCTCCCACAGTCCAAAAATGTACAGGTTAGGCGAATTGGCCATGCTAAATTGCCCATAGTGTTAGGTGAAGGGGTAAATGTAGGGGAATGGGTTGCTCTTCAGAGGGTCGGTGTGGACTTGTTGTGTTGAAGGGCCTGTTTCTACATGTAAGTAATCTAATCTAATCTAATCGGCAGTATCTGTGGTGAGAAATCAGAGTTAATGCTTTGGGTCCAGTAACCCTTCAGAACTGATGGTAGCTAGGAAAATGTTGGTTTTCATTAAGAAGATAGGATGGGGTTGGAATTAGAACCCAGAGAGAGAGAAAAACAGTTGGACAGGCAAAGGAGTAGATAACAGCCAGCCTCGGAGAATGAATAACTGCTAATGGGAACTATTAATGGCTAACAATTGGCTGTATGTAACAGCAGACCATGTGACAACAAGGATGGGTGTGTGGGGGTAGGGGAAAGCATGGGGAAGGTGCTCTCTCTCCCTTTATTTCTCTCTTTCTCTCTCTCTCTCTTTTTCTCTGACTCTCCTCCTCTCTGGTTTCAATTTTCACCTATCATTTACTGCAACCCCCTATCCCCACTGCATACATACCAACCCTTTCCTAGCTACAATCAGTTCTGAAGAAAGGTCACTTAACCAAAACATTAAATCTGCTTTCTCTCCACAGAAGCTGCCAGATCTGCTAAGTTTCTTCAGCACCTTCTGATTTTATTGTCATGTTCCTTTCTTGTGGATCCATGTTCATCTGCCCATTTGATAAATGACAACTTCCATGCCTTCTAAAATGTTGGACACTGAACTTTGAACTTGTTACTTTTATCAGACATTTTTCAAATAATAATATCCAAATGGTGTTACGAAGTTATTTAGAAGTTTGGCAAATGTCACAATCTGCTGTTAGCTTTCAGTTTGGTGCAGGATGCCAGCAACACAGTGACACCTGCGCCAATAGCCCATGATTCCCTTGTTCACCGCTGCAGATATCAGATTGGAGAGTCAACTCAAGGAAAGCGTTGGGCCTGGACAGTGTCCCCGGTTGAGCACTCAGATCCTTTGTGGACAAATTTCTCCCTTCTACAAGCCATAGTCCCCACCAGATTTAAAAAGAACACCATGATCTCCATACCTAAAACAGCCAATGTGCCTTAATGATACCGCCTAGTGGCTCTGACCTGAACAATCATGAAGTGCTTCGAGAGGCTGGTCATGGCCCACATCAACTCCAGTCTCTCAGCTGGCCTCAATCCCCTACAATTTGCCTACTGGCATAACAGGTCCACTGTGGATGCCACATCCCTAGCCCTGCTCTCATCCCTGGAGCATCTGGACAACAGGACACCTTAGCCAGATTCCTGCTCATTGACTGCAGCTACGCTCTGAACATCATTATCCCCTCCAGACTGATCTCAAAACTCAATTATCTTAGTCTCAGCTCCGCCTTCTGCAGCTTGGTCCTCGGCTTTCTGACCCACAGACCGCAGTCAGTGAAGATAAGTAACTACACCACCTCCACAATTACACTTAACACTGGAGCCCCCCAAGGATGCATCTTCATCCCCCTACTGTACTCCCTGAAGACTCATGGCTGTGTTGCCAAAATCTGAATGAATCCCATCTATGAGTTTGCTGATGACACCACTGTGGTAGGATGGATATCTAACAACGAAGAGATGGAAGATAGAGGGTTTGGTGATGTGATGCAATTAAAACAACATTGGTAAAACTAAAGAACTGATCATTGACTTAAGAAAGGAGTAGAACACACCCCCACCTCCATCTGAGGTCAAGTGGATGGAGAGCATCAAGTTCCTCAGAGTGACAATAACCGATAACCTATCCTGGTGTTCCCATATAGATGTGATGATCAAGAAGGCTCAACAATGTCTGTTTTTCCTCAAGCTGCTCAGGAAATTTGGCATGTCCATAATGACCCTCACCAATGTCTACAGATGCACAATTGAAAGCATGCTATCTGGATGCATAACGGCCTGGTATGGTAACTGCTCAGCTGAGGATCGTAGGGGGATGGTGTGAACAGACCAGGACATCATGGGAGTCAACCTGCCATCCATAGGACCTAATTACATGGCTTGCTGCCACAGAAAGGCTGCCAACATCATCAAAGACCCTTCACGCCCTGGTAATGATCTCCTACAACCTCTTCTGTCAGACAGAAGATACAGAGCCCTGAACACATGCACCAGCAGGTTCAAGAAAAGCATCTTCCCAGCCATTATTAGACTATCAACTGAAAGCTAACTTCAAATAATGCTGATCTTGCTAATGTTGATCTCTCTTGTACACCCTGTACAAAGTTACTGTATGCCTCTGTCTATATCATTTCTTCTGTATGTCATTGTTTACTATGATCTGTCTGTACTGTTTGTAAACAAAGCTTTTCGCTATACTTTGGTACACATGACAACAAATAAATAAATAACATTTTGTTGTCTCTGGGTTTGGCTAGGCTCTTGCATTCCAGATGTTACATAAAAGCATTTTTAATCAGCCAGTTCAAAGTTGCTATCACATATCTCTAGAGCTGATGGGACTGAAACGCAGGCCTCCTGATCCAGGGATTGGGACACTACCACTGTGCCGCAAGAGTAATACTTCTCACTGTGCTACCTTATTCTAATGTTCTAAGTTGTTGCAATATTTTACTGGATCCATTTGATCAGGGAACTGGTCCGCAAACAGAACACCATCGTGCTCGGTTCTGTAACTGACAAAAAAACCCACATATTGAAGCACTACCTCGATCCCACTTTTCACCCTTTGAAGAATTGGGTGTGGGGCCTTCCTGGGCCTCGCATCTGCTTTCAGTGTTGTGTGTTCTTAGCCTGGAAAGGCCTCTGAATACTTTTGGAAATTGTCTTTTAATTTCATTGATTTGCTCCTGTTTGTGCATTCTTCCATTTTAAGAATGCGATTGCTTAGCAATGAGCACGCCTGTTTCTCTGTGACATACAACATTTCTGAGATTTTTCTGCCCATGTATTTTAATATTGCATGAAGATGACCTTTGAATTTCAGAGTAATTCTGCCTGGACTTTGTTTGATGAATGAAGGCTGCAGGGTTACTTTTTGCATCTATCAAAGGCCATATTGATAGAATGGTGGTTCCAGCTCTTGTGTGAAATGTAAAATCTGTACTTTGCCTAAATATTTCAATGTTTGCACTCTAGTATTGGTTCTCATACTCAGTGATTTCTCCCAGAGGACATAAGACCAGAACAGAATTCAGTCACTTGGCCCATCAAGTCTGCTATGCTATTCAATTGTGACTGATATGTTTCTCAACCTCATTCGTCTCCCATGCATTTTTGATCCCTTACTCATCAAGAAACTATGTATCTCTGTCTTAACTGCACTCAATGATTTGGCCTTCACAGCCTTCTATGACAATGGGTTCCATAGATTCATCACCCTCTGGTTGAAGGAATTCCTCCTCAGTTTAGTTCTAAATGGTTGTCCCTTCACTCTGAGGCTGTGCCCTTGGGTCCTAGTCTCTCATGCTAGTGGAAACATCTTCTCAACATCCACTCCATCGCAGTATTCTTTAAGTTTCAATTAGATTCCCCTTGATCCTTCTAAACTCCATTGACAGCTTCCATGCCTACCTGTTGCTTCAACTATCTTTGAGTCATCTGAAAACATAGCAACAATGCCCTCAGTTCCTTCGTCTAGATCATTAACGTGTAACATTGTAGTCCCAATACTGACCCTACGAAAACTCCACTAGTCACCAGCTGCCATCCTTTATCCCTACTCTCGCCTTCAGCTAGTCAGCTGTCTATGCCAATACCTTGCCCCTAACCATATGGACTCATCTTATTCAGCAGCCTCCTGTCAAAGGACTTCTGGAATTCCAAATAGATCACGTCCACTGTCTCTCCTTTGTCTAACTTGCTCATTACCTCCTCAAAGAATTATAACAGACTTGTCAGGCATGACCACGCCTTGATGAAGCCGTGCTGATTCAGTCGTATTTACTATGTACTTCCAAATACTCAGTAATAATGAACTCTAAAATCTTCCAAATGACCGAGGTCAGGCTTCCCAGCCCATAATTTTCTGTCTTCTGCTTCCCTCCATTCTGAGACCCCCGCTGACTTGAGTGATTCCTGAAAGATCACCACCAATGCCTGCACAATCTCCTCAGCTATTTCCTGCTGGAATCTGGGGTATAGTCCGTCTGGGGCCGAGACCGTGGTGCTGGAAAAGCACAGTAGGTCAGGCAGCATCCAAGGAGCAGGACAGTCAAAGTTTCAGGTAAAAACCCATCATTTCTGATGAAGGGCTTTTGCATGAAATGTCGGCTCTCCTGGTTCTCGGATGCTGCCTGACTTGCTGTGCTTTTCCAGCACCACACTCTCGACTCTAATCTCCAGAATCTGCAGTCCTCACTTTCATATAGTACATCTGGTCCAGGTGATTTATCCACCTTAGATCTTTCAGTTTCCCCAGCACCTTCTCCTTTGTGATGACTACTATTCACCTCTGCCCCTTACTCTATTGAAGTTCTGTGAAGACTAATGCAAATATCCCATTTAGTTCCACCATCATTTCTTTTTTCCCCCATTACTACTTCTCCACCCTCCTTTTCCAGGAGTCCAAAGTCCAATCTTGCCTCTCTTTCACTTTTTATATAACTTAAAAGAACTCTTGGAATCATCTTTTATATTATGAACTAACTTGCCCTCCCTCCTTTACTCCCTTTTAATACTGTTACATCTGATTCCAGATTCTCCCTCTCAAATGGCAGGGTGAATTCTACTATATTATGGTCACTGTTCCCTAGGGGTTCCATCACCTTAAGCTCCTTAATCAAACCTGCCTCAACACACATCACCAAATTCAGAATTGCCTATTGGCTGGTGGGTCTACCACAAGCTGCTCCAAAAGAAATCTTTCGACATTCCACAAATTTCTTTTCTTGGGATTCTCTCATTTTCCCAGCCCATCTGTATGTTGAAGTCCCCCATGATTATTGTAATAGTGTCTTTCTTACATGACTTTTCCATCTCCTACTTTAATTTCTTTCCCTCTTGCTGAATTCTTTTAGGAGGCCTACAAATAACTCCCTGAGGAGAAAGTGAGGTCTGCAGATGCTGGCGATCAGAGCAGAAAATGTGTTGCTGGAAAAGCGCAGCAGGTCAGGCAGCATCCAGGGAACAGGAGAATCGACGTTTCGGGCATAAGCCCTTCTTCACATTCCTGAAGAAGGGCTTATGCCCGAAACGTCAATTCTCCTGTTCCCTGGATGCTTCCTGACCTGCTGCGCTTTTCCAGCAACACATTTTCAGCTGTAAATAACTCCCTTCATGGCCTTTTTCCCTTTGTGACACACACAGATCCTAGGCCTTCTGACCCTATATTGCTTCTTTCTCTTAAGTTAATTTCGTTCCTCACTCTCAAAGCAACCCCACCCTCTCTGCCAATCTGTTTGCCCTTTCAAGACATTGCATTTCCTTGGATATTTAGTTTCAAACCCTGATCCACTTGCAGCCATATCTCTGTAATACCCACAACATTGTACCTATCAATTTCAATCTACGCTGCAAGCTCATTTATTTTGTTTTGTATACTGTGTAGATTTAAGTATAACACTCTCATTTTCCGTTAATCACCCCCTTCTCGTAATTGTTGTAATCCGCTGTGCCTGAAGTTAGATTCCTTACATTTACCATACTGTCCGTTCTCTTACTTGTTATGGAAACTTTAATAACCTCGCCTGTGCCCTCCCCAGTTAAAAACTCCCCAGACTATTTAAAATCCTTGTGACATCAATTATCCTCGATTTGCAGAAGCAATTCATTGATCTTATTCTGAATACTTTGTGCATTAAGATACACTTTAAGTTAGTTCTATTAGCAAGTTTCTCTACACTTTTGTGGTTCCTTGGTACATTATGATATCTACATATTCTGTCCCTGGTAACAATCCTATCACTTACTGGCAATCCTACCTCCTCCTTTGATTTTATGGTTTTCCATGCAACTGATCCCACCCCACCTACTTCATGTGAAGTCCTATCTATAGCCTTAGTTTTGTGTTTTGCCAGAAACCCAGTCCCACATGATTCAGGTAGAGTCTGTATCATTAGAATGGCTCCCTCCTTCCCGAGTACTGGTGCCAATATCCCATATTCAAACCTGTTTCTCCCACACCAATCCTTAAACTGTGCATTTCCTTCTTTAATCTTGTTGACCTTGTGCCAATAAGTTCTTGGGCCAGGCCGTATTACCTTTTTGGTTCTGCTATTGAATTTGATGCTCTTATTCCATCATCAGAACCTCTTTCCTTGTTCTATCTATATCATTTGGTACCTATGTGAACCACAACAACTGGGTCATTCTCCTCTCACTTCACGTTTCTCTGCAATCTCGATGAATCTGAGCACCAGATACAGTCTTTAGAACTTTTGATCCTGGCTATAGATATACAATGTGTAGAAAGCCATTCCTGGAAATATTGCAATAACAGATTGATGCATGGAGATGACAGAGCAAGCTCCCAATTCAGCTCCCTGCTCCAAAAATCAATTTAATACAAAATCCCCTGCATTAGGGAGATATCATATATTAAACTGATAAGAACAGAAACTAGACATATTCCAAGCCCCTTCAAACTGACCCCACCACCAGACATATAATCCCCTTCCCACCCCTAACAGCATTCCGGAAAGACCACTCCCTCTGTGACTCCCTCGTCAGGTCCACATCACCCACCAGCCCACACTCCACTCCTGGCATCTTCCCCTGGCACCGCAGGTAGTGCAAAACCTGTGCCCACACCACTCCCCTCACATTTGCAAACTAGCAACATTTATGAACTATAAAACTATGTACAGAAGAATGGTGGAAAATACTTCACTCATGTCTTCTCCCATCAGATCTCAATTCCATATGATCTGATAATATAGATGTTTCTGCTCATGCTTAGGAGCTACTGTTTAATTGCTGATAGTTAAAGGGTTTACTTCATACTATGCTCTATTTCTAGGATGTACTATTTCTGCACCAACCTCTGCCACTCCGCCTTGCTGTCTCCTGTTAGCCAGTAAGCCTTACCTTGGGTAACTGGTTGCTACCACTTTCAGTTTTGTACCTTTTAAGTCGAATGCCTTGCAAGGCTTTATTCCCGCATTATCCTTGTTCAGTCTTTCAGTTGGGACTGAGACAAGGTTGGGGGAGGGGAAATGAGGAAATGACATTTACTATAAACCGACCGACTCCCACAGCTACCTAGACTACACCTCCTCCCACACTGCCCCCTGTAAAAACGCCATCCCATATTGCCAACTCCTTCGTCTTCGCCGCATCTGCTCCCAGGAGGACCAGTTCCAATACCGCACAACCCAGATGGCTTCCTTCTTCAAAGACCGTAATTTCCCCCAGACATGATCGACGATGCTCTCCACCACATCTCCTCCACTTCCTGCTCCTCCGCCCTTGAGTCCCACCCCTCCAATCGCCACCAGGACAGAACCCCACTGGTCCTCACCTACCACCCCACCAACCTCCATATACATCGTATCATCCGCCATCATGTCCGCCACCTCCAAACGGACCCAACCACCAGGGATATATTTCCTTCCCCTCCGAAAAGACCACTCCCTCCGTGACTCCCTCGTCAGGTCCACACCCCCCACCAACCCAACCTCCACTCCCGGCACCTTCCCCTGCAACCGCATGAAATGCAAAACCTGCGCCCACACCTCCCCTTTACTTCCCTCCAAGGCCCCAAGGGATCCTTCCATATCTGCCACAAATTCACCTGCACCTCCACACACATCATTTACTGCATCTGCTGCACCCTA
>NC_057741.1:765728-775191 GCF_004010195.1 Chiloscyllium plagiosum
CTTCTTCCTGACCTCTCCGTCCCCATCCCCACTCCGGCCTATCACCCTCACCTTAACCTCCTTCCACTTATCGCAGTTCCAACGCCTCTCCCCCAAGTCCCTCCTCCCTACCTTTTATCTTAGCCTGCTTGGCACCCTTTCCTCATTCCTGAAGAAGGACTCATGCCCGAAACATCGATTCTCCTGCTCCTTGGATGCTGCCTGACCTGCTGCGCTTTCTTCAGCAACACATTTTCAGGTACATAAATAGGAAAGGTTTACAGGGATATCGGCCAAATGTGGGCAAATGAGGCTAGTTTGCAAAACTTGGTCAGCATGAACATATTGGACTGAAGGATCTGTTTCAGTGCTATATTATTCTATAGCTCTCATAATTTGTATACCTCAATCAGATCCTTCCTCAGCCTCCTCTGTTCCAAGGAAAACAAACCCCAGCTGATCCAGCCTCTCCTTATAATTGAGATTTTCAATCCCAGGCAACATCCTAGTGAATCTCCTCTGCTCCCTTCCGAGTCCAATCATGCTCGTCTGATAATGTTGCAATCAGAACTGCACACAGTATTCCACAGTAATCATAGAATCCCTAAAGTGCAGGAAGAGGCCATTTGGCTTATCCAGTGCACTGACCCTTGAAGAGCATCCCACCCATATCGCTAGTAGCTCTGGGAGGCTGGGACAGACAAGGACTAGATGCAATATTTGTGCAAACCAGCAACACTTATGAACTATAAAACTATGTACAGAAGAATGGTGGAAAAGACTTCACTCATGCCTTTTTCCATCAGATCACAATTCCATATTATATGATAATATAGCTGTTTCTACTCATGGTTAGGAGCTAATGTTCAATTGTTGATAGTTAAAGGGTTTACTATATACTATGCTCTCTCAGAATGTACTATTTCTGCACCAACCTCTGCCACTCCACCTTGCTGTCCCCTGTTAGCCAGTAAGCCTTACCTTGAGTAACTGGAACTATTTTTGAACATGGCCTGATGCTGCCTGACCTTCTGTGTTTTCCCAGCAACACACTCTCGATTCTGATGCAGCTCATCAAAGTTTTTGACTCTCACATAATTGTTAATTTAGTTTAAAAAAAATTCTCTCCCAAAGCAAGAAGTGGTGAATACTGTTGATGTTCCATAAGACTCAACTAAAAAAAGGTAGTTAAAAGATTGCCTTTCATCTTTCGTAGGTTTCTCACAAAGTGATATCTATTTTGTATGAAGGATGTCCAGTGGGCTTGAGTAAAGGCTTAAACTGCTGCAGTCAGAGCCAAATATATTAGTTCATCCACATCTGAATTATTGAAACCAATCCATTTCTACACTACAAAAATTCTAAGAAGTCAGCTTGTGTAGATTGTTTTCTCATAATTTCATATTTCTAAACTTACCCAATTTCATTCGCGGAAGATTAGGTGAAGATGCTGTCATCTGAAACTGATCCTCTCGGCCCAGAGGTGCTCAGGTCTGTTCTCCAGTCTCCTCAATTGAAGATAAGGATCCTTTCAACATCCTTGCTGCTATCACAAGGCAGAAGCAGGAGAAACAATGGCACTCAGAAGACCATCATTAAGGAAATTCCTAAGGGCGAGTAGTGTTCCTTAGTATTGAATTCATCTAGTTGATTAAAATGATTTTGCGACTTTTTTAACAGTCTATGTGGATCAATTTCCTGTTGCACTTCCCAGTCCTCTTATTCCTTGACCTCTTCCCTGTTTTATTGTTGTTTGTTCATAATTACTAAGCTGTGAAGCATGCATCATATAACCACAAACATCAATACTCACTCAGGTGAGTCCTGCAGGATTCCTCCTGACCCCACCTGACCCCAACTATTTTGAGGATGCCAGTGGTGTTCTCTACATTACGTTCTTTGTGGCATCAAGGTTATCACTGTTTACCTGTCAAGTCAATGTTCCAGAAGTGTCATGAGGCATTCCTTTGGTGAATCACCTTTGCCATTTAGTAAACAGCCTTTAGCCTGCTGGTGGTGAATTATATCAGAGGACTGTTGCATAGTAAAGAAATCATGGTTGTTGGCAGGGCAATGGGCATTTACCATTCGAATAAACTATTTGATCTAACACACCAACAGCATATTGAGTGAGTGGAAATCCTCTCAGTTCATGAAAATTGTTGAGTTCAAATGAGACACACAGAGGACAATGTGTATTTTCTTGATGGTAACCTGCACAATCTGTGCAAATCCTGGTGCCTCCTCGCCTCCTTGTATGAATAGAGTGAAATAAAAACCAAAAGGACTGAGAATAGTCAACAGGTTTGGCAGAATCTTGGGCATGACATCAGAGGCACAGTTAACATTAAAGGTACAGACTTGAAATGTTACCTCTGTATGACTATCAATAAGTGTTGCCTGACGTATGAAGTAAGCGTGATATTTTCTGTTTGAGTTAATTTTTACACCTTGTATGAATGAAGTTATTATCTCAATGTGAAATGACCTCCTGTATGAAGCAGTACACTGCAAAAGACAGCTTGCTATGCATTGCTTTGCCACTTTCCATGGTCATGCACCATTCCCAGAGAAAGGTTTATCAGATTGTCCATGTCTGTAAGTAATGTATTTCAGAGCATGCTTTTAAATAGCCTGGAAGGTACTTCAGAACTAGTCAGACCACCACCTGTAACTTATTTTGATTTGTTTTATTTATTGTCAGATGTACCTAAGTACAGTGAAAAAGGTTTGTTCATGGGCAGTACAAACAGATCATTATAAGCAAGGACATATCACAGAGTGAAAAAACATCACACAGAGCATAGACAAGATTAACTTTAGCAAGATCAGCACCATTTGAAGACTGCATTTATCAGTCTAATAATGGCTGGGAAGAAGGGGTGTGTGTGTGTGTGTTTCTGTTACTTCTGCCTGACATGAGAGGTAGCAGGAGAGCATTACCGAGGTACAATGAGTCTTTGATGCTGGCAGCCTTTCAGTGGCATCGAGTCATGTAAAAGGAGTCTATGGTTTGGAGGTTGGCTTCCTTGATGGTCTAGGCTGTGCACATCACCTTCTGCAGTTTCATATGGTCTTGGGCCAAGCAGTTGCCATACCAGACGGATATGGACTTGGACAATAAGCTTTCAATGGTGCATCTGTAAAAGTTAGTTAGGATCCCTATGGACATGCCAAATTTCCTGAGCTGCCAGGAAAAAGAGGTATTGTTGTGCCTTCTTGACCATTGCATCTACATGGGAAGTGCAGAATAGGTTGTCAGTTTTCGTTACTCCTATGAACTTGACACTCTCCATCATCTCAGCCTCAGCTCTGTTGACATAGTTGGGGCATGTTTTCCTCCTTTCTTTCTGAAGTCAATGATCGATTCTTTAGTTTTACCGATATTGAGTGAGAGGTTATTCTCATTACACTGCATCAGCAAGCCCTCTATCTCCTTTCTGTATTCTGACCCATTGTTGTTAGATCTCCATCCTACTCTGGTGACGGCGTAGGCAAACATGTAGATGTTATTCATTCAGAATTTGGCAACACTGTCATGGGTGCACAGGGAGTACAGTAGAGCTTTTGCAAGGCATCAAAAAGCTTTAAAAATATGAACAACTGCTCAGTAGCCAGAGGAACTGAACCATGTGTTTTGGTTCCAACAATTCCAATTCTTCAAACCATCAGATGCAGAATTAAAATCCTTCAAAGGTTTTAACCAAATCAAATGACAACAAAATGTAGACAGATTTCTATGCATTTGCATGACTGAACATTAATAATTTAAAGCAGTTTCTCAAAATCAATTTTAGCTCAGACACCTGAACATTTATCCTACCAACTTTATTAAGCAATAACTAGAACGCATCCATTTTATAACGTTTCTCTGCTATTTGAATCTGAAGATTCACATACGAGCTTGTTTTTTAGCTAAAATTAAACAAAGAACTATGGATGCTGGAAATCTGCAACAAAAACCGAGATTACAGGAGAAATTTATCAGGTCTGGGCAGCATCTGCAGAGAGAAAGTAGGGTTAATGTTTCAGGTCCAGTGACCCTTCATCAGAACACTCTAACTCTAACCCTATCACTTAGTTTCTCAAGTAATTTCTGTTATTGTTGTATTATAGCCAGTTAGACTCTATAGTTTTTGCATGCACAATTTTTTTTGGCTTAATTAGGATAATTTTGTCCCTAAATCTGAAATGTATAGATTAAAGCCTAATTCCAGAGCTTGACCACATAATCTAAATTGACACTTAAGTGCATGGGATTACTGGAGATGGACAGCTGGAACTGACAACCGGAAGTGGCAGAGACAAACCACTATAAATGCCGAAGGAAACAACACAGAAGCGCTTCACAGGAGGCTCCCAAGCACTGAGGATGTCACCTAGACAGGGGACAAAACGTCTACAACACAAATTCCCAGCTCGGCAAACAGAACCAC
Source organism: Chiloscyllium plagiosum (assembly GCF_004010195.1). NCBI lineage: Eukaryota > Metazoa > Chordata > Chondrichthyes > Orectolobiformes > Hemiscylliidae > Chiloscyllium > Chiloscyllium plagiosum. The sequence goes on from NC_057741.1 coordinate 770,144, forward strand.
AACAACATGGGATTACTTGATTATTAAAATGTCTTTCTTCAGATGAGAGAGTTAGCAAAAGTTTGTTTGCCTGTTCCAGTTCAGATAGACTTTAATAGTTTGGCAAAAAATTTGTTGAAGGAATAACAAAGAGTTATTGCAAAGTCCTTAATCAATCTTTCCAAAATATAGGTAGTTCTCCAATAACACAGGTTTATTAAACGTAATTTGGCAGTAACGTGATTTGTGAATTTTTTTAATAAAGGAATCTCCCATTCGCTGTTCCGCACTTCTCATCCCTGGCACTAGGTGTCGGGGTGCACGGAGGATAGGATTCTGCGTTGGCATCACATGATCAGTCGGCACATGTACTTTCTCGTGAAAGGTATTGTGAAATGTTTGTGCTCGTGGTCTTGGAAGAGCATCATGAAAATGCCTCTATAGCCTGAGGACAAGAAGCTGGGAGCAATCTATTAATTTAAAAACTTAGAATTGAGATAAAAGTGAACTTTCACAGAAATTGACTTACAGTAGAAGGTCGGTGTTGAGGAGCTGTTTGAAACTTAGCTTTGTTGTTTGTATTAAGAGTTCTTTTCTCTCTTTTTGTTTAAAAAGCATGTTTAAACAATAAAGAATATCTGCAGACTCATGTCACAGAGGTGTACAGCACAAAAATAGACCCTTCGGTCCAACTTGTCCATGCCAACCAGATATCCCAACCCAATCTAGTCCCATTTACCAGCACTTAGCCCACATCCCTTCCTATTTACATACCCATCCAGATGCCTTTTAAATGTTGCAATTGTACCAGCCTCCACCACTTCCTCTGGCAGCTCATTCCATACATGTCCCACCCTCTATGTGAAAAGGTTGCCCCTCAGGTTTCCTTTATATCTTTCCCTTTTCACCCTAAACCTATGCCCTCTAGTTTTGGTCTCCCCCACCCCAGGGAAAAGACTGTCTATTTATTCTATCAATGCCTCTCATGATTTTATACTCTATAAGGTCACCCCTCAGCCTCTGAGGTTCCAGGGAAAACAGCCTCAGTCTATTCAACCCCTCCCTTTTAGCTCAAAATCCTCCAACCCTAATCACTATGGAGCCAACTGCAAAAAGAACCAGCACAGAGGCTTGGACAAGGTCAGTCAGCTACTCAAAGTGGTCAGAGTCAGGAAACTCTGCACATAGTGGGTGAGGGAGAGAAAGGTGGACAGCACACTGTTACTTTTGGTGCATGTGTGGAGATGTCCTGACGGGGCTGAGTAGGCTGTGCAGAAGAGATTCAGGGTTAGTCAGGGTCAGATGTTAGCAAGGATGACAAGTGAGTGGGGAAGATGTAGCAGGAAATGGTGGGTACAGTAGCAGAAAAAGAGTGATTGTGAGATATCAATGAGAAGATAGTGGCACTTTCACTGGCAGAGTGAAGAAGGTCATTGATCTTCTTCCTACATTTTGTGCATTCCTTGAGATGGTTGAGACTGCACTGGTCTGGATGGTAACCCTGGTCTAGGTTGGCATGGTTCCAGTAGAATGGCATCCTCTTGCCTGAACGAAGAGAACGTCCTACCTTTGCAACACCTCATCCCCATTAACAGCATCTCTCTATCCCTGCCCACATTCGAGGCACCAATTCTCCATTGTCTGCCAAGTCTGGGACTAATGTCAGGAACTATGCAGAGCAGCTCTGGACTGACAGCTTTTGTCTGGGTGCACAATGTCTCTTTAAACAAATGGCACCATGGGTGTTGGTCAATTCTGGGATATCCAAGATGTGGTGAGTTGTTTTGGAAATAGCACATATGATGGTGCTAGAATGTGTGAGAGGGGCACTAAAGGGGTAGGGGGTGCAGTTGGTTATAAATCAGATGGGTTTTGTAAAATAAGCTGAAACTTTATTGCTGGAACAGCACAGCAGGTCAGGCAGCATCTAGGGAACAGAAGATTCGACGTTTCGGGCACATGCCCATGTGCCCGAAACGTCGAATCTTCTGTTCCCTAGATGCTGCCTGACCTGCTGTGCTGTTCCAGCAATAAAGTTTCAGCTTTGATCTCCAGCGTCTGCAGACCTCACTTTCTCCTCCTTTGTAAAATAAGGTCATAGATGTGCCCAAGCACCACAATGTGAAATCCTCCAAAAACCTTACTTATATTTAGTAAAATAAATTATGATTCAGCCCTTGACCTATCAAGGCAGGTTTCATTCAGGAATCTGACTTGTGCAGTGTTACCATTGGATGGGATCAGAGGACTGGCTGGAATGTCATGCAGCTAGCAGATATAGATGCTAATCAGTAGTAATCATAGAATCCCTACTGAGTGGAGACAGGCCATTTGGCCCAGCAAATCTAAACAGACCCTCTGAAGAGTAACCCCCCAGTCCCATTCCCCGACTAATGCACCTGACTTACAAATCCCTGAGCACTATGGACAGTTTAGCATGGCCAATTCACCTAAGCTGTACACCTTTGGACTTATGGGAGGAAACCCATGTAGACACAGGGAGCATGTGCAAATTACACACAGACCATAACCCAAGGCTGGAATCGAGCCCAGGTCCCTTGCAACGTAAGGCAGCAGTGCTAACCATTGAGCCACTGATGATTCTGATGAAGTACACTACACAGTACCATACAACAGGTCAGTTATACTACTTCGACTGTGCTATCATTTGTGTTAGGCTAACTATTATTTTTGTTTTGATTTCTACTGGTATTTTTGGTGATTCACCCCAAACCTGTTTTTCCCATAAGCTCCATTATTTTATTGTACGATTTTCTATAAAACGGTGTCACACAGGAACATAACTATGGCACTATTGGAGAACTACCTGTAGATTAACTCAGCGATTTATCTAGTGAGACGTTGCCATATACGAGTCGTCCGTCAATTTCACCTAGATAACAAAATTGCCTGTAAGAACGCTTTGGAACTATTATGTTTTTAACTTATGTCATAGACATTTTTTGTTCATGATTTCTTCACAATGAACTGTGTCTTTGCTTGGCCCAAGAGTTGAACAATTGAGAGCAAACTCAGAGTTGAAATAAGGAATTCTCCTCACTCTATTCTTGATTAGTAACTCTGTTATGTTTGTTGTGCCTAGATTCAAAGTGAGCTAAGTCTGATGGCATGGCCTATGTTGCAGGTCCGTTGAATCACTGTAACATAACCTCATATCACTGATAGTTCTTTGAAAGCTATTTTCTGAGAGTTTATGACACTGGCAGAGTTTCCTAGGCAGTGAGTGGTTTAATAGAAAATTGCAAAGGCCCTGCCTGCAGATACACAATGTTGGCACTTCAGGTTGAAGCAGAGCTAGTATTTATTAATACTTTGAAAACTTCACCAGGGAAAAAGAAATTTAAATTGTAGCTCCAACTCAAATTAAGCTTGTCAAACATATATTCAAAATGCATGGCATACTTACATTTAAATTGAGTGAGATGGTTTTCCCGTTGATATTTCTTACAGATATAATAATGTAGGTTTGCATTTGTAGGCTTTAAGTGTAATGTATCCTTTCGCTGGAATGCAGAGAGGATTACCATGTTACCATAACAGGCATCTTCTAATTTTTCTTCCTTTCTTTTAAGTGATAATGAATCATTTAAACTTGAAGAATACCAGTTGCCTTTCCTGCAGAAATTGCTGTGAGCTATCACTGTTGAATTGATAAATCAGACTTAGTTTCTAGTGCACTTCTGGTAGGAGCGTTATTGTAAAATTAGTTCGACATTACAATGTAAACAAACACAATCTGGAGAGATGCTCAAGCTGTTAGAACTCACTAGGACAGTGTTCTGTACAATGAACCCCACTGGAGTTGTACCAATTTTTTTTAAAAAATTAAGATATGCACAGTACTTGAGGTCCAGACCATGGTTGATAGAAAGCACTGACTAGATTTGTGTACTAACCAAAGCTTATTAATTATTAGAAGTAATTAAACTGTAGCTACAAGTAAATAGATATAAACCATTGGCATATGATGTCACTAATTAAAACTCTAATCCTCTTGCACACACAAACAGAGAAAATAGATAATTGGTGGAGGCAAGGAAAAACTGGAAAGTCAGTTCTGTAATCTTTGCTTCACGATTCTGCTGTTGAGATGATCCTATTACAGTCTTCCAGGTTTTGGATATTCAGTTGTCTTTCTCTGGAAGCTTACCTTGATTTGTTTGGAGTACAGAGTAATTGATTTACTCGAACAATGTTTCTGATTTATCAATTCAACAGTGACAGCTCACAGCAATTTCTGCAGGAAAGGCAACTAGTATTCTTCAAGTTTAAACTGAGTAGTTTTACAGCTGTGGAGAACAATAGCGCACCCTTTTATGTCTTCCTGTCCACATAAGTCTGTACCTCTGTAACTTGTTTCTACTTCCAACCTGATCAGTAATTTGGAAACCAATCAGCTTCAGTTGTAAACAGCCTCTTGCTGATCTGTGGGCCAGATCTTCAAAATCTCTCTGCTCCTGAGATTTCGAGTATTCTGGCAGTCATCGAGACTTCCTTGTTTTGTCACCTCTTCTGTCGTGCATCACTTCATACTTATCAGGGTTAAATTACATCTACCAACGATCTGTTCATGCAACTAATCCAACCTTCTTTATATCTAAGACCTTCTTCCTCTCTGTCAACTACCTAACCAATTTTGTGACATTTGCAAATTTACTTATTATCCCCCACATTTTATTCCATATCATTTATACACATTCCAAGCAATAAGGGACCCAGCACATATACCGCCAAACATCAAATCCAGGCAGACAAAAAGCCTTCTAGCCCCATCCTCTGTTTTTACCACTAAGTCAGTTTTGGATTGAATTTGCTCAGTTACTTTGGATCCTATGAACTTTGACCTTCTATACCAGCCTGCCATGTGGAACCTTGGCTTTGTTGAAATCCTTATAAAGTACGCAACCTGCACTACCCTCAGTCTACATACCTGGTCACCTGCTCAAAAGATTCAATCAAATTTGTTAGACATGACCACCTTCTGATAAAGGATTCTGGATCAGTGGTGCTGGAAGAGCACAGCAATTCAGGCAGCATCCGAAAAGCTT
>NC_057741.1:775235-784426 GCF_004010195.1 Chiloscyllium plagiosum
GCTGGGCAGGTCGGACAAGTCCGGACAAGTCAAGGGGATCATGTTGCTGGAGGTTAGAAACTAGGATGAGGTGGGGGAAGGGGAAATGAGGAAGCTGTTGAAATCCACATTGATGCCCTGGGGTTGATTCTGGTAAAATGATCATACCCAATAGATAAGGGTTATAGTGTGCTAACACTTCTGGCATGATGAAGAGCTGCTTGATTTATTAAACACTTTTCTTGTGGTTGATATTCCAATATTAATTTTGATTCAGTAACGTTGCTTGATGGTGGAAACAGTCTTAATGTTATGAGGGTTCCATTGTGATTCCACTAGCTTGAATTGTGTATCCAAGACACATCCAAGTGACAGGCAAACTATCACAAAAGTGAATAAAGAGCATGAATCTCAGAGTCAACGAACAGTTAAGATTGGAATTTACAAAGAGAGCAAAAGGATAAACCAAAATGCTCTGTATTTGAATGCAGTCAGCATTTGATATAAATCAGATGAATTGAGAGTGCCAATAAAAATGAATAAGAATGATCTGGAGCCATAGCAGAGACATGGCTGCAGGATGGCATGGATTGAACCCTGTATTCAAGGCTCAGGACATTTAGGAATAACAGGAAAGCAGGAAAGTAAGGTACCTTTGTTGGTTAATGATGTCATTGAGACCAAAGTTTAGAAAATCAAAATGTGGAAGTAATTTGGGGAGAAATGCTAAAGGTGAAAGTCCATTGTGGGATTGCCATATAACAGTAACCACACAGTTAGGTGAAGTATAAAGAGAGAAATAATGAGAGCCTGTCAGAAAGATATATGATAATCATGGAATATTTTTAATCTACGCACTGATTGGGAAAGTCAAATGGGCAAAAGAATTCATTGAAAATGTTCAGGATAGTTTCTGAGAACAGGATGTTCTGAGGTTAATGAATTAGCAGGTTGTACCAGATCCAGTATTGTGCAAAAAAAGGATTAATAAATGATCTCGTTGTGTAACCATACCTAGGTAGCAGCGACTATAATATGATTGAACTTTACATTCAGTTTGAGGGAGATAGTAGTGGGTCTGAGACTATTTTTGAAAATTTTAATAGGGGAAATTATGGAGGCGTGGAGGCCGAAATGGCTGAAGTGAGTTTGCAAATTATGTTAAAGGATAGGTCAATAGGGATACTAAGGCAGACATTTAAGTGAATAATTCAGAATGTACAGAATTGTGTCACAAAGCTAGTCCCTTTTTTTTCTAAAAGCTGCTCATTGGCTCAAGGAGACTCTGTCCTTGTTTTTTTTCCAGAGGGGTAATAAACTAGGCCGGGCTCCGATCAGTCTGGTTTGATACAGAGATGAAAAGGATTTTGAGAAGCCTTTTGTTTATATGTAAACCAACGAGACTTCAGGCCAAAGTGGTCATGGTTTAGAAGTGACCTGTATAATGAAAGGGGAGTGGTCAGCTCTCTAGTTGAGCAGGACAGTTTTAGTTCAGTCTTGAACTGGGAAGTTCAACAGTAGGCTTTATGGAAACTTTCTCTCTCTCTCTTTCTGCCCTTCAAGTGCAACCTGTAAGCATGTGTTCCATTTATACTGGGTTTTAAAGGAAGTTTGCTTATTGGGACTTATTGCGTATATTCGGAATTGCATAATGAAGTCTAGTTGGATAGGTTGAGTTCTGTAAGGGTTCTTTGTTTTGTTCTTCGTGTTTCATTGTGTAATGTGAATACATTTTTGTCTGTTTTAAAATCTAGTAGTCAACCTCACTAACTTAATCCGGGTAATTTTCACTGTACACTCACCAAAACAAATTGCAAAGTTATGGCCTGAGCTGCCTGCTTACGAATGTTTTGAGTGGTCTGGCTTTGTCCATAACAATTGATACATTTCAATGAATGACAATCCAGGATATAAACCCACTATCCGTGATTTAGTACAAATGCAACAGTAGGGATCAAACTAAAACAAAAAAAACATAAATTGTGCAAAGAAGGTGGCAGGTCAGAACATTGGACAAAATATCAAAAGAAATATCAACTTTGAATAGGTTCATATTACTAGTATTCTCATGAAGTAATCATTGTAACAATTGGTACTACAGAACTGGTCTTGGAGCTGAACTGGCTACCTCCTCCTAGTGGAAAAAGTGAGGTCTGCAGATGCTGGAGATCAGAGCTGGAAATGTGTTGCTGGAAAAGCGCAGCAGGTCAGGCAGCATCCAGGGAACAGGAGAATCGACGTTTCGGGCATAAGCCCTTCTTCCTGAAGAAGGGCTTATGCCCGAAACGTTGATTCTCCTGTTCCCTGGATGCTGCCTGACCTGCTGCGCTTTTCCAGCAACACATTTCCAGCTGTACCTCCTCCTAGTTCTTTATATCATGATAGGTGGAGTTTATCTGATGATCTCAGTTAACTTGTTCAGTTACTAACTATTTTAACCAACAAAATTCATTTGTGAATGAATTCATGCTTTCCCAGTCCTCTGCTTTCTTTGATTATAATTTATATGTTCTTTTGTTAAATTTCTCCTCATGCTGAAGTATACCTCATATGATGCAGTATTTTCATTTATGTCGTCTCTTACAAATACAGGTTTCAAGATGGTCCCCACAGTGCCCAGAAATATACTTAACTGGTCTTGAAGCCTGAATCTGGTTTTTACTCTATAAATCCTCTAAGAGTCGTAGAGTCATAGAGATGTACAGCATGGAAACAGACCCTTTGGGCCAACCCGTCCATGCCGACCAGATATCCCAACGCAATATAGTCCCACCTGCTAGCACCCGGCCCATATCCCTCCAAACCCTTCCTATTCAAACACCCATCCAAATGCCTCTTAAATGTTGCAATTGTACCAGCCTCCACCACTTCCTGTGGCAGCTCATTCCATACACGTACCACCCTCTGCGTGAAAAAGTTGCTTAGGTCTCTTTTATAACTTTCCCCTCTCACCCTAAACCTATGCCCTCAAGTTCTGGACTCCCCGACCCCAGGGAAAAGGCTTTGTCTATTTATCCTATCCACGCCCCTCATAATTTTGTAAACCTCTATAAGGTCACCCTCAGCCTCTGATGCTCCAGGGAAAACAACCCCAGCCTATTCAGCCTCTCTCTATAGCTCAAATCCTCCAACCCTGGCAACATCCTTGTAAACCTTATCTGAACCCTTTCAAGTTTCACAACATCTTTCCGATATGATGGAGACCAGAATTGCTCGCAATATTCTAACAGTAGCCTAACCAATGTCCTGTACAGCCGCAACATGACCTCCCAACTCCTACACTCAATACTCTGACCAATAAAGGAAAGCATACCAAACGCCTTCTTCATTATCCTATATACCTGTGACTCCTCTTGCAAACATCTCATTCCTAAGTCCTCTTGGAACTATTGATTTGAACAGATTTAGAGTGGCAGATTAACTGCCATGCCTGTTTGAGCTCTGGAGCTGCTCCTTCAACTATGGCTGTGGTTGTCCCACTGTTTACTGTATCAGGTGAGTGCTCACTGCCTTCTGGTCTCTAAGTCCATTCTTCCGCAAGGTCTGCCCAGGTAATGGTAACTTGTGCAAATGTTTTATTTATTTTCTCTGTGACACAAGGTTCACTTCAAAATTTACATCTGATGCCTATTGTAGTATTTTGCTGCCTTTTCTACAATCACCATGTTTAATCATGTCTGCGGGGCTAACTGCAAAAAGGTTAGGGTTAGGCTCACAACTACTGCTTCTTAAGTCCTAAATTCTTTCCATAAAATAAAACCCCTTTATTTACAAAATAGTAGATGCACATATTCTGTTCAAAACCTGGGAGGCTCCCTTCCAATTCTCTCAACATAATCACATACAATTACATTATATCATTAAACATCATCGTCACTATATATTCTAGTGTAACCTTATTATTTCTAGTATAATGCTTCACTTCACCGATGACAAAGTCTTCACTGGATTAGAGCTAACTTACAGAGCCTGCAGGAAACTTTTCAACTACCACCACCTTCAAACCAAAACCAAAACCATCCTATTCAATGTCATCAAGCTGCAGTACGCAGATGATGTTTGCTTTTGTGCAGTCTCAGAGGATGTATTCCAGACCATCGTCAGCACTTTTATGGAGGCATATGAGAGCATGGGTCTCACCATGAAAATCGCAAGATGTAGGTCCTCCATCAACCTAATCTGGCATTGTGGAGTGGACCCCCAATCATCAAGATCCACAGGGGGGCCTTAGAGAACGCTGACTGCTTCCATTAACTCAGCCATGTCCTTTCAGCCAAAGCAGCTATTGATGAGGAGATCCAGCACCACCTCCAGTTTGCTAGCACAGGCTTCAGCTGCCTGCACTAAAGGATGCTCAAGGGCAATGACATCAGATCTGACTCCAAGATGATGATTTAGAGAGCTGTGATGGTTCTCACCTTCTTATATGGCTCTGAGATGTGGACTGTTTACAGCAGGGATCTCAAGGCACTGGAGAGGTACCACCAATGCTGCCACACAAGATACTGCAAATCTGCTGGGAAGAAATATGCACTTCACCAGCATTCTTGACCAGGCTAACATCCCTAACATCAAGGCACTGACCACCTTTGATCAGCTGCAAAGGGCTGGACATGTCGTCGGCGTGACCAACATGAGACCCCCAAGCAGGTGAGACTCCCAGCTTTGAAACAGCAGGCAAGCCCCAGGTGGATGAAGGAAGCACTTTAGGGATATCCTCAGGGCCTCACAGGCGAGGTGCGGCATCCCCACAGACACCTGGCAATCACTTCTCCAAAACAGAGGAGCAGAGCATCTGGGAAGACAGTGAGCACTTTGAGACTTGCGTCAGCAAAAAAGCAAAATCCTGGCGAAAATAGCAAAAGGAGTGTGCTACCACACCAATGCCCCAGCCACCCCTTCCTGTGACCACCTTCTATTCCAAGCATAGCAGAGTGGCCTCACGCTGAGCGTAGATGAGAATTATCCTCACTGCCAATGAATGAATGAATGATTATTTCACTTACCTTTTAGACTTCTGCCAACCTGCACATTAAGATGTTTCTCTGTTTCTCTTCACTTCTCAGAATCTTTCCATTAATTATGTTGCTGCTTGCCATGTTTGCCCAATTTAAATGTAATATCCCACACAACTTGGGGTTCAATTCCATGTTGAAAAATGTGTTGCTGGAAAAGCGCAGCAGGTCAGGCAGCATCCAAGGAGCAGGAGAATCGACTTTTCGGGCATAAGCCCTTCTTCAGGAATGTGTTCAATTCCATGTGACAATATTCTCCCTGCCTGAACAGTCAAGTGATTGCTTTCTATGGTTTATCGCCTCCTTCTTCACTATCAAACACATGGTTGTTTTTTGGATCTTTGGAAAACTTCTCAACCGTACTTCCTACATTTAAATCCAAAATATTTGCATGTATGTCACATAAAGAAAGCAACCTGAACCTGAAACCTGCAAAACCTACTGGAAATGACTTTTCACAATTTTGCTTCCTTCACTGAGACTATTTGGAATTCAATTGTTCACTTTCTCTTGGATCCCATAGGCTCTTACATTTCTGATCAGTTTATCATGTCGGGGGCTTGTTAAAAGCCTCGCTAAAAATCCATGGAGACTTTATCAAATGTGCTACCTTTGTTAATGCTCCTTGTTATCGATACAAGAATTCAATTAACTTAGTCAGAGATAACTTTCCCTTCACAAAACATTGATTAAATAGTGTATTTCTATCAGACATTGAAGTTCCCTTCCGAATTTTCTCCAGTGATTTTCCCATTGCTATGATGAGGCTGACTGGACTTTAGTCACATTAATGAATTAATTAATTATAGCAGATCAGCAATCCTCAGGCACCACATTTACAGGCAAAGAGGTTGGGCACTTTATAGTGATTTGCTATATTTTCCACATTTTTTTTCTCTTTGCAGCTTGGGATATATTTTATACAATGATTTGTCAGATTTTAAAGATGCTAAACCTGTGAATATTTGTTATCTCAGTGTTAATTCCATCCAGTGTTTAACCATTAACCACATGATCTGCATTATACCCCCCTCTTTTTTGATCATAGACACAAAACATTCATTAGGAAGTCTGTCAATGTAGTTTATCATTTCTTTTACTCCCTAATTTGCTTGGTTATTAGATTAGATTAGATTACTTACAGCGTGGAAACAGGCCCTTCGGCCCAATAAGTCCACACCGACCCGCCGAAGCGCAACCCACCCATACCTCTACATTTACCCCTTACCTAACACTGCGGGCAATTTAGCACGGCCAATTCACATGACCTGCACATCTTTGGACTGTGGGAGGAAACCAGAGCACCCGGAGGAAACCCACGCAGACACGGGGAGAATGTGCAAACTCCACACAGTCAGTCGCCTGAGGCGGGAATTGAACCCGGGTCTCTGGCGCTGTGAGGCAGCAGTGTTAACCATTATAGAGATATGCAAATTGTTCAATGGGCTTTGCATGTCCAGCATCATAACAGCTGATGGAGTGCTTGTGTAGGTTCCCTTTTCATGAGGGGACACTGTACAGGTTCTCCAGGAAGATCTGCAGCATAGAAGCAGGCCTTTCAACCCAACTTGCCCAGGCCGCCCAGCCTTCACAATTCAAACTGGGTCCCATTTGCCTGCAAACGGTCCATATGTCTCCAAACCTATCCCATCCCTGTACCTGTCTAAATTGTTCTTAAATGATGAAATTGTATTCACCTCCACCACTACCTCTGGCAGCCAATTTCAGACACTCACCACCCTCTGTGTGACAAAATTGCCCCTCTGCACACTTTTGTATTTCTCCCCTCTCACCTTAAACCTATGCCCTTTAGCTTTAGACTCCCCTGCTAAGGGGAAAATGGCTATATACATTATCAATGCCTCTCATGATTTTACAGATCCCTATAAGGTCACCCCTCAGTCTCCTAGGCTCTGGTGAAAAAATTCCCAGCCTATCCACCTCTCCTATTAATTCAAACCTTCCAGTCCAGGCAGCATCCTTTTCTGTACTCTTTCTAGTTCAATAATATCCTTTCTACAATAGGATGACCAGAAGTGCATGCAGTACTCCAAATGTAGCCTCACCAACATCTTGTACAGCTGCAATAAGATGTCCCAACTCCTATACTCAGTGCTCTGACCGATGAAAGCTAGCATGCCAAAAGCCTTCTTCACGGCTGTGTCTACTGTTCAAGGAGTTATAGACCTGTACCCCTCGATCTCTTTGTTCTATAACACTCCCCAATGCCCTAAAATTGACTGTGGAATTTGCCTTTTCAAAATGCAACACCTTGAATTTATCTAAATGAAACTCCATCTGTCACTCCTCAGCCCATTGTCTTTGTGCTGATATGGCACTGATGCCTTTGCTAATCTCAAAGGATGCAATAAAACTCCAGTCCGAGTCCAAGAATTCACCTTGAGAAACACTCTAAGATGCTTCTAAATGCTTGCATAAGCTATTAAAACTACTTTAGCTCTCAGCTGGATGCCTGTCTCATTAAGTCAAATTGGTGTGGAGCCCATTTTGTCGTACAACTCCTGATGTTTATAGAGATATGCAAATTGTTCAATGGGCTTTGTGATTCAATTGAAGATGTCCAGCATTATAACAGCTGATGGAGTGCCTGCCGAGATGCCCTTTTCATGAAGGTTGACTGTATAGGTTCTTCCGAAAGTGACTAGTAGTTGGAGGATGCATATCCAGCACAGGGCAAGATTTAAGAAGGAAGAACAAATTTGCATTCACTATGTTTCCATATCAATCTAATGCTAAAATATTAATAACACCTTACTATACATCACAGAATAGTAGATCCCACTGCATATAACTGAAATGTGATTAGCCTTGGTTTGTCGCTGACAGTCCCATTAGGACCATTTGTTGTACGCGTGGATTATAATCATGGAATTGAGTCCTGAGAAATACTTCACCTGAATATTAAACTGTCAATCTCAGATATGGTAAATTAATGACTGCAGCATTACCATCCATGAAGCCCGCAACAGTGTATCAATTCTGTCATTTTCTGAAAAAAATGGAAAGATCGCCTTAAAGGAATGGTGGAGCAAAACAACAGGGAATTAATAATAATTCTCGGAGATTTCAAACTCCAGATAGATGGTGTAACCTGAAGGGATGGGGACATTGATTGCTCTAAAGGTTGTATAGTTGTTAGAGATAAAAGAGCAGCACGGTATTTTACCAAAATTATAATTCAGAAACTTGTGTTTAAAGAATAATCACGCTTGTGAGTATATTGCTGTAATATAACAAATATCTGTTTTGAAATAAATATCAATCTAATAATTACAGAGTAAAGGAGTGTAATTTAATTGTCAAACTGAGTCTTTCTCTTGCTCCAGTCAGACATCAGCTTGGGGGAATTGGCAATCAACATTATGCAACCACTTATCCGTTTAGTTCAACTATTGATTCCTGACACTTGCTTTCAATTACTGCTACACAGGCAGCTTTTAAGATACGTGCTACATTTTTTGATTGTCACCAAGGAGGAATAATCAATCCATTAAAGTGAAGCCAAGGGAAATGTGAAGAAGAAATGTCATTCCAAAAAGATCACTTAACACAGACAATAATCAAGCAACACAGTGGTTAAAAAAAGAACTGTATGCTGGAAATCTGACATTAAAATGGAAAGCACTGTAAATGTTAAGCAGCTGATAAATTAATGATTTCAGCTTGTTTCTCCCCCTCAGAACTGGTTACTTTCTGTCTAAACTGTGCCTTTGCCCCTCCTTGATGACTTCTTCTCATTCATAGAATCCCTATAGTGTAGAAAAAGGCTATTCAGCTCAATGAGTAGCCTCTGAAGAGCATCCCACCCAGACCCACCCCGTACCCTAGTTCTGTAACCGTGCACGTCCCATGGCTAACTCACCTAGCCTGCACATCCCTGATCACTATAGGACAATTTAACATGGCCAATCCACAAAATCTGCACATCTTTGGACTGTGGGAGGAAACTGGAGCAGCCGGAGGAAACCCATGCAGACACGGGGAGAATGTGCAAGTTCCGCACAGACTGTCACCTGAGAGTAGACTCTAACCGGGGTCCCTGGTGCTGTGAGGCAGCAGTGCTAACTGCTATGCACTACCCTTTAAATACTCTCCACAACTTTAACAGTTTACATTTTCTTGACCCAAAGAGTCTCTTTTTCACCGTGGACATCTAATCTTCCTGGATCTCGTCTC
>NC_057741.1:784926-816371 GCF_004010195.1 Chiloscyllium plagiosum
ACAGACAAAGACAGTTTCCACATGATCAGAGAAAGAAACCTACACTGCTGTCTGACACAACAGTAAATCTACACAGTACTGTATTTCCTGTTTGAGTTCAAAGGGGAAAAGGGCAAAAGGGGCATGAGATAGCTTTGGCAAATCGGGTTAAGGAGAATCCAAAGGCATTCTATGAATACATTAAGTACAAAAGGGTAACTAGGGAGAGAATAGGCCCTTCAAAGATCAGCTAGGAAGCCTAGGTGTGGAACCACAGGAAACGGGGAGGTATGAAACATGTATTTCACCGTGTTTACTGTGGAGAAGGATGTGGAAGATATAGTTTGTAGATGGTGACAGCTTGAACAATGTCCATATTACAAAGGAGAAGATGCTAGATGTCATAAAATGCAGAAAGCTGGATAAATCCCCAGGACCAGATCAGGTGTACCCTAGGACTCTGTGGAAAGCTAGGGAAGTGGTTGCAGGGCCCCCTGCTGACATATTTGGACAATCGATAGTCACAGGACTATCAGAAGACTGGAGGTTGGCTAATGTGGTGCCATGATTTAAGAAAGATGGTAAGGAAAAGACAGGGAACTATAGACTGGTGAGCCTGACATCAGAGTTGGGCAAGTTTTTGGAGGAGTTCCTGAGGAACAAGATTTACATGTATTTGGAAAGACAAGAACTGATTAGGGATAGTCAATGTGGCTTTGTGCATGGGAAATTATGTCTCACGACCTTGCTTGAGTTTTTGAATAAGTAACAAAGAGGATTGACAAGGACAGAGCAGTCGACGTGAGCAGTCTATGTGGACTTCAGTAAGGCGTTTGACAAGATTCCCCATGGGAGACTGGATAGCAAGGTTAGATCACATGGAATGCAGGGAAAACTAGCCATCTGGATATAGAACTACTTGGTAGTAGAAGACAGAAGGTGGTGATGAAGGGTTGTTTTTCAGACTGGAGGCCTGTGACCAGTGGAGTGCCACAACTGTGGATCTTAGTCAGATGGGCCAATGGGCCGAGGGGTAGCAGATGGAGTTTAATTTAGATAACTGTCAAGTGCTGCGTTTTAGAAAAGCAAATCAGGGCAGGACTTATACACTGAATGGTAAGGTCCTGGGGAGTGTTGCTGAACAAAGAGACCTTCCAGAGCAAGTTCATAGTTCCTTGCAAGTGGAGTTGCAGGTAGATAGGATAGTGAAGAAGTTGTTTGGTATGCTTTCTTTTATTGGTCAGAGCATTGAGTACAGGAGTTGGGAGGTCATGTTGTGGCTGTACAGGACATTGGTTCGGCCACTTTTGGAATATTGAGTGCAAAACTATCGGCAAGATGTTTTGAAACTTGAAAGATTTATAAGGATGTTGCCAGGGTTGGAGGATTTCAGCTATAGGGAGAGGCTGAATAGGCTGGGACTGTTTTCCCTCGAGCAACGGAGGCTGAGGGGTGATCTTATAGAGGTTTATAAAGTCATGAAGGGCATGGATAGGATAAATAGACAAGGTCTTTTCCCTGGGGTGTGGGAGTCCAGAACTAGAGATCTTAGGTTTAGGGTGAGAGGGGAAAAATTTAAAAGGGATCTAAGGGGTGACGTTTTCATGGAGAGGTATGGAATGAGCTGCCAGAGGAAGTGGTGGAGGCTGGCACAATTACAGCATTTAAAAAGCATGTGAATGGGTGTATGAATAGGAAGTGTTTATTAGGGACATTGGCCAAGTGCTGACAAATGGGAGTAGATTAGGTTAGGATATCTGGTTGGCACGGACAAGTTGGACTGATGTCTCTGGTTTTGTGCTGTACATTTCTATGACTCTCTGACTATAACCTTTCTGACATAGTGGAAGTGATTGATGTTCTCAATGGCAATGGGAGACCCTTGTTTCCATCAGTCATCATTGTTTTTGTCTACTCGCACCTGATGTGTACACTAAATTTGGAACTGATACTCTCAAGATTTTTAAGTATGTACAGTTTTTGTCCTCACAAAACAGATGCTGAACCTCATCATTCGTTGAATGAAAGCCACTAAATGATCAAATCATCACTACCAGATTCCATGAAACACACATCAAAGTCAATGTTGTGCAAATTTGCACATCGGCAGAGGCAGATAATCAAATCCATGAAGAATGATGAGTCCTACCATCAATTGTTGGCACCCAGCAATAACTTCAAATTGCTCCTCAGTGATGTCAGTACTAAGCTTAATGGCAAGGACTGAGCAGTCTGATAGCATGTAGAAGTCAACTGCTTGCCTTAAGCAACATAAATGCGCCCAGATTTGAGTATACCTTCTTCAAGCACAAGCACATCTACAAAAATACATGGAGATTTCCAGATGGGTGCATTCTAAATGAAGTTGACTGTATTTGTATCAGCATCAGATAAAGGATATCTCTGGAAGATGTCTGAACACCACCTGGTGTAAGCAAGGTTTGGATAACGCTGAAGAAGGCAACAAGCGCAAACTTATTAAGACCATTTACAGGTTGTTCTGCTAATACATGTGTTTAGTTAACATGAACTTGCTTTAATGTGATTGACAAATTGGAGACACTGTTTCTAAAGTTTTATAGCGTGTTTTGGCTGAAACACGATTCTGGCCCCATTAGTTTAAATAATGCTGCTATTACACAATTTTCTTATAATACGGGATTGCATGAGAATAGAACTATTGTGTTACAGCAGAACTGATTGAACAAGCATTTTGAGATAAGTCTAAAAATAGTACTGGCAGACTTTAATGAGAAGATAGCAAGTAATTATTTTTTTTTTATTTTGCGACAGCTGCATTCACAAAAAGATCAGCCTGAAGTGACTCTTTGACTCAACTCATCATTACTGGCCATGTTTTCTGAAATAAACTAGGCCCATTTGCCAGCATTTGGCCCATATCCCTCTAAACCTTTCTTATTCATGCACCTGTCCAAATGTTTTTTAAATGTTGTAACTATACCTGCATTCACCACTTCCTCTGGCAGTTTATTCCACATATGAATCACCCGCTCTGTGAAAAGGTTGCCCCACAGGTCCCTTTTAAATCTTTCTGCTGACATTTTAAAATTATGCCTTCTAGTTTTGAACTCCCTTATCCTAAAGAAAATACCTTTTGCTATTCATCTTATCTATGGCTGTCATGATTTTATAAACTTATTTTCTGCAGCCTTTCCAAATTAATAACATCCTTCCTATACTCAATACACTGCTTAATCAAGGCAAGTATGGTAAATGCCTTCTTAATCACCACTTGTGACACGAGTTTCAAGAAACTATGTAGCTTTACCCTGGGTTTCTCTGTTCTCCTCAGGGCCCTACCATTAACTGTGTAGAATGCTGAAAGTGGAGGGGAGGGGAAGGTGCATTGGGTGGGGGTGGGGGCATCTTGCTGAGGTGGTGCAAATGGAGGAGGATGATCCTTTGAATGTGGAAATAGGTGGAAAGTAAAGATCACAGGATCTCTATAGTTGAGAAGGAGAGGAAACAGTGAGGCAAAAGTGTGGTGGATAGGTCCTACATGGCTGAAGCCCCATCAACTCCAATGGGTGTAAATCCTCAGTTGAGGTTTGAAGAGGTCATGTTGGAGCCAACTCAGTGGAAGATGGCATCATCAAAACAGATTTGTGACAAAGGTGGAGAAACTAGAGGAATTTGGAATAAAATCCTTGCAGAAAGCAAGGTATGAGGAGATGTAGTCGAGGTAACTGTGGGAGTCAGCAGGCTAGTAATGGATATGCATGGCCAGCCCAGCTGCAGAAATGGAAACAGTGAAGTCCAGGAAGGGAAGAATCAGTAATGGACCATGTTAAGATCAGAGAAGATTGGAAATTGAAAGCAAACTCCAGATGTGAGCGGGAAGCAGTACCAAAGACATAATTGATCCATCAGAGATGGAATTGTGGGTGAGAGCTGAAGTCGGACTAGAACAAGGAATGTTCCACACACCCTCGCATTTTTGTGACCCATGCAAGTATTCATGGTCATACCTTTGACCTGGAGAAAATCAGATAAGTTAAAAGAGAAGCTATTCAAACCACTATAAATGCCGGAGGAAAGATCACAGAAGCGCTTCACAGGAAGCTCCCAAGCATTGAGGATGTCACCTAGACAGGGGACGAAACATCTGCAACACAAATTCCCAGCTCGGCGAATAGAACCACAACAAGAATAATTCACCTAGGGACTGTTTAGCGTCTTTTCAAGGAAGAAGCACAAGGCCTTCAGAGCACTCTGATTAGGGATGGGTGTGTCGAAGGATTGTGCATCCAAGATGAAGATAAGGTGACTAGGACAAACTGGAACTTATGGAACAAACCTAAAGCATCAGAAGAATCATGAATGTCAGCACTTTTCATATTTATTTCACCAGTCTGGCCAAGGTAAATAAAAACAACTGCTCAAGTAAATATTTGTAGTAATGTTGGTAGCAAGACTGCTAGTCACAACTTCCAGGATCATGTGAAGGGCTTGAATAAGAGGTGTTAGTCACAAAAAAAAACCCTAACCACGACAAGAAAATTCCAGATAAAATTTCTTTTGTCTATTCTTATAACCATGTGAGGTGGGGTTTCTCGGTTCCCACTTTGCAAACTCTTTGAACTTCTAGCATGTAGCTCACTTGAAGAAAAATGTAACTAACCAATTCACCAGCAACACTAAAGGGTGATTCCTTAAGAGAAAGAAGAGCAATAGTAGAAAATAGTAGAATCATAGGCTAGTCTTGCCAAGAGCAAATTTCTTCAACTTCAAGAGTAAGATTGGGATCCCATTTCTGATTAACACCTAGCCATTCGTGTTGTGATGTACAGAGCACATGTTGGGTTCAGCTTCGGTATTATGAGATGAATTCTGTAAATATTTTTTAATAGAATATATATTTCTTTTGTACTGATTTGTGGGGATGTTGGCATTGCTGGCTGGTCAGCATCTATTGTCCATCCCCAGTTGCCCTTGAGAAGGTGGTGGTGAGTTGCCTTTTTGAACTGCTGCAGTCCACCTGCTGTATGTTGACCCACAATATCATTCGGAAGTGAATTCCAGGATATAGTTGCAAGTCAGGATGGTGCATGGCTTGAAGGGGAACTTGAAGGTGGTAGTGTTCCCATTTATCTGCTGCCCTTGTCCTTCTAGATGGAAATGGTTATAGCACAATTTATTAGCTAAGTGCAATAGTCTTAGAACATAGAACTATACAGTACTTGAACATGTTACAACATTGTTCAGCCCATAATGTTGTGCCAAATATGACGCCAAATGAAACTAATCCCTTCTGCCAGCCCTTGGTCCATATCCCTCCATTCTTTGCATATTCATGTGCTTATCCAGAAGTCCCCTAAATGACCTTAACTATCTGCCTCCATCCCCACCCTGGCAGTGCATTCCAAACTCCTACCACTCTCTGTGTAAAACACCTGCCCCTCACATTTCCTTTGAATTCCTCCTCTTACCCGAAGTACGTGCCCCCTGGTATTACACATTTCAACTCTGGGAAAAAGATTCTGATCGTTAACAATACCTATGCACCTCATAATGTTATAAACTTGGATCAAGTCTGCCCTCAGCATCTGCCGCTCAAGAGAAAACAAGATGAGTTTTTCTAGCCTCTCCTGATAGCTCATACCCTCTAATCCAGGCAGCATCCTGGTAAACGTCTTCTGCACCCTACCCAAAGCTTCCACATCCTTCCTGTAATGTGGCGACCAGAATTGAATACAATCCTCTGTGTGGCCTAACCAAAGTCTTATAAAGCTGCAACATGACATCCTGACTCTTGTATTTAATTCCCCCACCAATAAATGCAAGCATACCATACACCTTCTTTATCATTCTATCCACTTGCATGGCCACTTTTCAGGGATATTTTGCTTATAAGTAACAGATGCCATGGATATTAGCATCTGAGTGGGCCTGTGTAATAACAGCAAGACATTTGTTTTGGCTAAAGTTTTCAATTGTTATAGCTTTGAGTTATGGAGCTTCACTTGTTCTTCGATTTTGAATAACTTCCATGCATGAAAACTTGCCAAATTACTTTGTAGGGAATTAGTTGACACAGTAAAACTGTTCTAAAAAATCATTGAATTTTGATTTCAGTTTTATCTGTGCCACTCCTGAAGTTGCTGATTTGCATCGAGATTGAATTCCCTGGGTGTTAGCCACACTTCTTCGTCTTTTAAAATTTATTGTACATAGTGGGCCTTTGTACATTTGTTAGGCTTTTTGATTGTGAATGGTATTACTGTAGAATCTGCAGCATATCTTCGCATGATGTTGGGTCTCTGAATGGTCCATGATATTTTATGTTCAGGCAAGCTTCCTAACTAAGTGCATTATAGTAGAACCAGCCTTAAATTAAAGGGGGGTGGGGGTTGCATAATGGTGTTGTCACAGAGCAAATAATCCAGAACGCCAATCCAGTGTTTGAATCCTGTCATGGCAGATAATAAAATTTGAATACATTAAAAACAATCGGAAATAAAAAGCTTACCTAGAAAGAAAATTTACTGTCCTAATCCAGTTGTCTTATATGTGACTCCAGACTCACAGGAAAATATTTATTTTAAACTATCCTCTAGGCAATAAAAGTTAACATACCCAGCAACACCCACATTCTGTGAGCATTTGGTGGCATGGTGGCTCAGTGGTTAGTGCTGCTGCCTTATAGCACCAGGGACCTGGGTTCAATTCTAGCCTTGGCAACTGTCTGTTTGCACATTCTCCCTGTCTGTGTGGGTTCCCTCCTACAGTCCAAAGATGTGCAGGTTAGGTGAATTGGCCATGCTAAATTTCCAAAGCTTTTATGGACGTGGAGGGTGGGTGCATTAGTCAGGATAGTAGGGAAATGGGTCTGGGTGGGTTACTCTTTGGAGGGTTGGTGGGGCTTGTTGGGCTGAAGGGCCTGTTTCCACAGTGTAGGGATTCTAGTCTATGTTATTTTTTCAAATTCAAACTAGACTACATTAAGGACAAAGGAATATCATATTGATCCTTATATGGTCATAAACAATAATTTTATCTCTTTACCTGTAATTGTTCTTCAGCAAATGCATCAAAAAACAGCTATCCTATTTCATAAGATTCATTTATATCCACTCTTCAATGTTATGAAAACAAGAAGCTAATTACCTTGTGACTGCAACACCTAACATTGATTTTTATGTTGACAATTGAGTTCTTAATTCAATCTCCAAACTTTTCTTGAAGATCAAAATCTCCTACTTCAACTTTGAAGAAAATGTATTAATGTTGCCAAGAGTATCTGAAGAGCAAACAAAGCTCAGGAAAACATGGATTATCAAAGGAACGTAAATAATTAATTCACAACAAGATGTTTGTGAGAAGGAATCTAAGAGAACTGAGGTCAAGTTGAAAAAATAGATGCAAGCTTTCAAAAATGATGCACAAATCCATAGACTGTAGAACAGAATTAAATAATGAATGTGCCTGGTAAAGCATAAAGAAATCATATTACACATCTTCACCAGGCCAAATTAACTTGTAACATCTTGTCAATCGTGTAAGGAAAGGAAACATTCAAAGGGAATTCTTGGGATCATTTTAACCTATCAAAGAGTATGCATTTGGGTGTGGATCAATAAGAAAACTGGGAAAAATGTGAGCATGTTGTAAAGCAATCTCCAGCTCTTGATATCTGGAATTGTTCTATAATTCTAGTTGGGGATGAGAACATCTCGGGCAAGGCCAGATCTAATTGTTCTTTGGAATGAATTGCCTTGTTGAATCATTGAAAGCCATTGGGTATAAGCATATCCACAGAGCTATTAGGAAGGAAATTCCAAGAGTTTTGACTCACTCTTTGAAATGGTCAATGGGTGCTGGTGAAGTGGGCTAACGTTCCCTGAATGTGTTTTTTAAGGCAGTGTCTGCAACTGCACCGTTCCATATCCACGATGTCATGGCGTCATGTCCAAAGGCAGCATGTGTAGAGAAAAAATCCAATATTGAAATGGGATTCAGCACGGGGCAGTGAGGATATGGAATGCCAGGACAAGTGTAAGTCCCCTGGACAGCGCTTTCCAAACGTTCAACTTCTACCATCCAGAAATACATTACTGTTCCTTCACTGTCACTGGGTCAAAATCCTCCCTAACCTTCTCCCAAATAGCACTGTGGGTGTACCTACAGAACATGGAATACAGAGGTTCAAAAAGGCAGGCCACAACTTCTCAAGGGCCATTTGGATGGGCAGTTAAGGCAGACGTAACCTGAGATGCTCATATTTCATGACTGAATTATCAATCGCATCTATTGTGGTGGTCTGTAGTACACTACCCAACTTGGCACTAGATCATGATGTCACCTCCAAAGATTAGAATGGAGAAGATACAGTGCACTGTCACTTTCTTGAATATTTCTGCTCTTCTGTCTTTTCATTCATGATGGAAAGCAGGTGGAAATCTCCCTTAAGTAGATGTTGAGTCCCTTTCAATAATACTCTACAGCTTTGTCACTGATGCATCCACAATGGCACATGAGAGAATGGGCCTTAGACTAAACACCTAGAGGACAAATGTCCTCTACAAGCCTGATCTCTCTGCACAACACTGCCCTGTGAGGTCAAGATCCATGGCAAGATCACTTGACAATATAGATCAATTCCCATAGCTTGGGAGCCTGCTGTCAATGAAGGCAGATGTTGATGATTCAAGGGTATGATTAGGAGAAGAATTAGATCATTTGCCCTTATAAACTTACTTTGTCATTCAATATGATCATGTCACTAACAACATAGGCAAGGCTAGAAAGGAGGACCTGTTTGGGGATTATCAAGCACTAGGAAAGAAATTGAAGAACAGGTCCTCAAGGGTCATGATCTCTGGATTACTGCCCGTGCCATGTGCTAATTGGCATAGGGATAAGAAAATTAGGGAAGTAAACATGCGGCTAAGAGATTGGTGTGAGAAAGAGGGATTCATTTTCATGGGACATTGGCATCGGTTTTGGAACCGGAGAGATCTGTACCGATGGGATGGTCTCCACCTGAACTGATCTGGAACCAGAGTTCTGATGAAAAGGATAAACAGGGTGGTCACTAGGAATTTAAACTTGTGAGTGGGGGAAAGGAAAAGGGAAAGCAACGGGGAGTATGGAGCCAAGTAGAAAGATAAGCAGCAGGTTAACATGTGTGCAGGGTTTAAATTCAAGGCGGGCTAGGAATAAAGCAAAAAGGAAGGATAACTCAGGGGATATTACTAGAGGTGATGGAAATCATGAGGATAAGAAAATTAGCGTTAAGGCGCTTTATCTAAATGCTCGTAGTATTCGTAACAAAGTAGATAAATTAATGGCACAATTCATCGTGAATGATTATGATGTGGTAGGCAAAACAGAGATGTGATTGCAGGGGATTCAGGACTGGCAGTTAAACATTCAAAGATTTACAACTTATCGAAAAGACAGGGAGGTGAGCAGAAGGGGTGGGGTTGCCTTGTTAGTTAGGAATGAGACTAAATCTATGGCACTGAATGACATAGTGTCAGATGATGTGGAGTCTGTGTGGATGAAGTTAAGGAGCCACAAAAAACCATAATTGGAGTTATGTACAGACCTTCCAGTAGTGGTCAGGACCAGGGACTCAAGATGAACCAAGAAATAGATAGGGCATGTCAGAAAGGCAAGGTCACAGTGATCATGGGGGACTTCAATATGCTAATGGCCTGGGTGAATAATGTTGCCAGTGGATCCAAAGAAAAGGAATTCATGGAATGCTTACAGGATGGCTTTTTGGAACAGCTTGTGATGGAGCCCACAAGGGAGCAGGCTAAACTGGACTTAGTTCTATGTAATGAGCCTGACTTTATAAAAGATCTTAAAGTAAGGGAACACTTAGGAGGCAACGATCATAATATGGTAGAGTTCAGTCTGTAGTTTGCAAGAGAGAAGGGAAAATTGGATGTAATGGTGTCTCAGTTAAATAAAGGTAATTACAGGGGCATGTGAGAGGAACTGACGAAAATTGACTGGAAGCAGACCCTAGCAGGGAAGACAGTAGAGCAACAATGGCAGAAGTTTCTGGGTGTAATTGAGGACAGAGTACAGAGGTTCATCCCAAAGAAAATAAACATTATCCAGAGTGTGTGAGGGGGGGGGGGGTTGGATTAGACAGCCATGGCTAACGAAGGAAGTCAGGAAATGTATCAAAGAAAAAGAGACAGCCTATAAAGTAGGTAAGAGCACAGGGAAATCAGAAGATTAGGAAGACTACAAAAATAAACAGAGGACAACAAAGAAAGAAATAAGGAGGAGTGGATCAATTATGAAGGTAAGCTAGCCAGTAATATTAGAAATGATAGTAAAAGTTTCTTTCAATACATAGGAAATAAACGAGAGGCAAAAGTAGAAATTGGGCCGATACTGGAAGTCTAGTGCTGGGAGATAAGGAAATAGCTGAAGAACTTAATAAATACTTTGTGTCAGTCTTCACAGTGGAAGACATGAGTAATATCTCAACAATTAAGGAGAGTCAGGAGGCAGAGTTGAGTATGGTAGCCATTACAAAAGAGAAAGTGCTAGTAAAGCTAAAAGGTCTAAAAAATCGATAAATCTCCCAGCCCCAACGGGCCAAATCCTAGAGTTCTGAGAGAGGTGGCTGAGGAAAGAGTGGAGGTGTTGACTATGATCTTTCAAAAATCTCTGGAGTCAGAGAAAGTCCCAGATGATTAGAAAATTGCTGTTGTAACCCCCTTGTTCAAGAGAGGATTAAGACAAAAGATGGAAAATTATAGGCCAATTAGCCTAACCTTGGTTGGAGGCTAAATTCTAGAATCCATAATTAAGGATGAGATTTCTAAATTCTTGGAAGTTCAGGTTCGGATTAGAACAAGTCAGCATGGATTTAGTAAGAGAGATCATGCCTGACAAACCTGTTAGAATTCTTTGAAGAGGTAACAAACAGGTTAGTCCAGGGAAACCCAGTGGAGGTCATCTATTTAGACTTCCAAAAGACCTTTAATAAGGTGCCTCAGAGGAGGCTGCTGAGTAAGGTGAGGGCCCATGGTGTTTTAAGTGAGCTCCTGGCATGGATTGAGGATTGGCTGTCTGACAAAAGGCAGAGGTTGGGATAAAAGGTTCTTTTTCAGAATGGCAGCCGGCGACAAGTGGTGTCCCACAGGGTTCAGTGTTGGGGCCACAGCGGTTCACTTTATATATCAATGATCTGGATGAAGGTACTGGGGGCATTCTGGCAAAATTCACTGATGATACAACGTTAGACGGACAAGCAGGTCGTACTGAGGAGGTGGGGAGGTTACAGAAAGATTTAGACAGTTTAGGAGAGTGGTCCAGGAAATGGCTGATGAACTTCAATGTGAGCAAGTGCGAGGTCTTGCACATTGGAAAAAAGAATACTGGTATGGACTATTTTTTAAATGGTGAGAAAATTCATAAAGTCAAACTGCAAAAGGATCTGGCAGTGCTAGTCCAGGATTCTCTAAAGGTTCATTTGCAGGTTGAGTCCATGATTAAGAAAGCAAATGTAATGATGTTGTCATCTATCTCAAAAGGGTTGAAATATAAAAGCAGCGATTGCTTCTGAGACTTTATAAAGCTCAAGTTAGGCCCCATTTAGAATACTGTGTCCAATTTTGGGCTCCACACCCCAGGAAGGACATACTGGAGTGTGTCCAGCAGAGATTCACACGGATGATGCTTGGAATAGTAGGCCGAACATATGATGATTGGCTGAGGATCCTGGGACTGTCTTCGTTAGAGTTTAGAAAGTTGAGGGGAGATCTAATAGAAACTTACAAGATAATGCATGGCTTAGAAAGGGTGGATGCTGGGAAGTTGTTTCCATTAGGCATGGGGACTAGGACCATTAAGCACAACCTTAGAATTAGACGGGGTCAATTTAGAAAGGAAATGAGGAGACATATACCCTATGTCTTATGGTCTTATGGTCATATTCCAAATTCTAAATTCTCATCAATAACATTAGGTTCCTTTGCCTAACAAGAACGTATCTATCTTTGTCAAGATCTATTTTGACCTTGACTCCAGACTCCATCATCTCCTGAAGCAGGGAACTCTAAAACTGCACAGTCACCCGACAGAAGAAAAATTATGATGTTTAATTTCGCCTCCAGTGAGTCAGCAAAGCTTTTGACCATCTGAGAAACAGGATATTTTATAACATATATTCTGCTCCATGGTACAGAAAACAGTAATGTTACCAGTTCTCCCTAGTGTTTCAGAGACAAATGTACAGCCGACATTTCAAATCTTCTGAGAAAAATCACAAACAATGCCTCTGGAAAATTCTGCAAATCCAGTATCCCCTCTTGGATCAACATCCCCAATATGGAAACATCACTTATGGTCAATCAGCTACGTCATATTTTCCACATCCCTGTTACAAGAATTCCAAAACATACTCTCTACTCTGAGTTCTATCATGTCGAATGGTTACTAGCAAGGCTTCAAGGACAGCTTCAAAGCCTCCATGAAAAAAAACATTTTCACCAATTCATGTGAATCCTGAGACTGATATACCCAAAGTGGCAAGACACATCTGCAAAGGTGTCAAAATCTTTCAGCATCTCCGACAAACCCAGATGCACACCAAGGACAAACAGCAGAAGGGGGGCGTGTGAAAATATCTCAACTAGCCACTTAAATAAGCATCATCTGCTCCACCTATGGCAGGGGTTGTGGATTCAATATTTTGGCTATTTAATCATTTCATGACCCACAACCTGAGAATAGAAGAAAGTCATCTTTGATCTCAAGGAACTGCCGAATTAGAGAAGGCTCCTTTTCAGATAATTGACAACCTCAGAGATTGTTGATAGCTTCTTGACAGTAAATTTATCTTCTCTCAGCAGACACAGTCTTATGACTGGATCTTTTATTCCTATGATAATCCCATCTCAGTTCCCCAAATTTATGCCATTCAGCTGGACATCTCAGTGACACCACATACTGATCAATGTTCTCCCCCTCTTCCACAACCCTGATATTAAAAACATTTTGTCCAAAAATAGCATCAGTAGGGACTTGAAAAATTGGTTTTCAAGGCCTTCAATATTTCTCCAGTCTGTCTTTTCTGCTTCTTAATGAGGCCTAGGATGCAATATAGCTTGTGGTATGTTTTCACTCCTGCACTGATAACTGAGTTGTCACTCTTCTTTTTCAGGTTTTCAACTCTGGGACTAGCTTATAATTTTACTATTGAGACTGGGAGAAGTTGCAATTATGCCTTTCATCTCCACAGGAGCACAGCCTAGAAAATTCAAAGGGATCTTGACTCAACCAGTAGCAGTATGTTGCAGATGAAGTGCTAATTATTCCCTGTTGTTCCTTACAATTGCAGGTTTCCCTACAGCTCAAAATCCACACAATTTCAGCTGCACACTTCTGATATCATGTGTTGGTTTTTTACTTCTAAACTGACATTAACTACTTCCAAGGTCACATGATTATGCAGCTCACACGTACTGTGTGCAAATGCATTTCTCTACGCAGCCTACAAAGCAACGTTTGAGCTTCCATTAAAGCTAATAAGGCTTTGAACATTGACTCTTGTTGTCATGGTAATGCTGCAACATTGGAAGAGGTGGTCACATTTCTAAGGAAGACTGCAGAATATTACTACCGTGAAAGATTGGTGCTGAAACTCCTTGGCTTTCTTTCCAATAGCTACATTCTGCACCCCCCCAACCCCAGTGCACTTTCAGCAGAAGTGTTGTTGGACAGTGCTAAAAGTCCTGGGGCTTTTCGGTTTTTGTAGTAACTAATCCATTTCAATGAATATTGGCTTTTAGTTAAACCTCTGTGGAAATGGGCAGCCGGAGGATTTTTTCTATCATTTGCCACAGTTAATTTATGTTATCCAGTGCTTAATTTATTTACAGCTTTTCACACAATGAATAATCATAAGTTGAATGCAGCATTGCAATATTTGAATGATACATTTGATAATTAGAAACATGAATTGCAACCTTGATATATCTGAAAAAGTAAATCACAGGCAGAATTACATTTCTCTGTCCTCAGCAACATTGTGGGCTGTATTTTACCAAACATCAGCTACCTGTCAATTCCAGAAGCTTTCACGGACCGTTTGTCTGAATGAGGTCTAGCGTGTTTTCTCAAACAACTGTCTGCTGCCCACCTTATTACATACAAACCACATCTGCATGGCCCTGCTTTCACACTACCTTGTGCTCACCAGCTGCAGAAGAACTTGTCATTGCTAGAACCTTCCAGGATTTGAATCTCCAGTGGCATAAAATATCATAACTTTTACAGTCAATTTAGAATGTAAGTATTGAATAAAGATTTTAATGGGAAAAGTAAACAGCAGACATCAATTAATGAATCTTTACCAGGTTGTAACAACTCAGAAAGTCCAACCGGAAGGGAACATTATTTATTGTTGAATACCAAAATACAGCCAAAACTCATGGCATACATGTGCGAGTCACAGGCCGGGGCAGTCAGTTCTGCAGGCCATCTCTGGGTCTGCTCCTTTTTGCACATCCAGAAGTGCTCTTAAATATAGCCAAAGAGTTTTTTTCCATCATCAAATAATGGTGACTTTTTTTTGTTTTTAATTACTAACCACCACCAATAAATCACCTGTATAGCCAACTGGATATTTACTTGCAAAGCCCGTTACAGGAAATGCAAACTATTAGAATGTCGGGGGAAGTAGGGGGAGGGGGGCTAAATCAAAATGGAGTTGGAGGGGGAAATCAAGTGCTCTATTCCTTGCGGTGCCCACCTCTCACTGAAGGTTTTGAGAGTATTGGTGGACACTGTGTTCTCCTTGTCCAAAGACACCCAGACACAAACGTAGTCATGGAAGACGGCAGGCAGTCAGCTGAAATAAGCCCCTCCACAGCCGCTTAATAGCCAACTTGGCCAGGCCCGAGAACAGACCCACAAGGAGGTCCTCCAATTTACATCCACCTTGCTGCATTGGATGACCAAAGGATTGAAGTGGGGCTGAAGTGCAACCAAACACAATATAAGAAATTGCAAATAATGAAAAGGGAAGCTGCAATGCCCTAGGTCTGGTTAACTTATTTTTTCTTTCTATTTCTATCCCAGAAGTGCTCTTATGCATAACTGTTGTTTTATCCCCATCACCAAATTACTGTGACTTTTTGTTTTGTTTTTATCCACCAACCAGCAGCAGTAAATCACCCATGAAGCCAATTGAATATATACATGAAGAGTGTCTCTTCACGAAGAGCTCAGATGATGAGTTCTCGCTTGCAGGCAATTGTCTGTTACCAAGGAAACTCATATTCATCGAGTTCCACAATTAATTACTGAGATCCCACTGATTTTTTAATTAATAAACCTTGGAGGGATTCTCATATACCTTCCCTTCCAAGTCCAAGAGATCCCCCTCACTCCTGTAATGTTAGTGCCTCTAGTGGTATTTTGCCCACAGCTCCATTCTTGTTGTTTTACACATTTGGTCAAGGGCTTATCATAACTAGGCAAATGTCTCTTCCATGAAGGGTGTCCAAGAGACATTTACAGCAGCCTTGTCCTCGGTCTGTGTCCATCAAAATATTTGCCTCTGTGGAGGATGCTTGCCAGATGTGGTTGACGTGTTTCTTTTGTGACCTTCTCTCTGATTTTGTCAATAGCAATCGTGTTTTTTAAGGATAACTCTCAGGATCCCTGGAGAACTCTCTCTGAAGTTGTTTACATGGACCTATTTTCCCCCTAGTAATTTTTGAGGCTGAGCAATAACTTTGACTCTGTTGTATCCTAGGAGTTGGAGCCGCTTTTTATGGTTTTTCTCCTGCTTTTTGACATAGAAACATAGAAGATAGGAGCAGGAGGAGGCCATTTGGCTCTTAGAGCCTGCTCGGCCATTCATCACGATCATGTCTGGTTGTCCAATTCAATAGCTTAATCCTGCTTTCTCACCATAACCTTTGATCCCATTTGCCCCAGTGCTATATCTAGCTGCCTCTTGAACACAGTCAATGTTTAGGCAACAACAATTTCTTGTGGTAATGGATTCCACAGGCTCATCACTGTTTGGGTGAAGAAATAGGTCATGGGCGGCACGGTGGCACAGTGGTTAGCACTGCTGCCTCGCAGCGCCAGAGACCCGCGATCAATTCCCGACTCAGGCGACTGACTGTGTGGAGTTTGCACGTTCTCCCCGTGTCTGCGTGGGTTTCCTCCGGGGGCTCCGGTTTCCTCCCACAGTCCAAAGATGTGCAAGTCAGGTGAATTGGCCATGCTAAATTGCCCGTAGTGTTAGGTAAAAGGGGTAAATGTAGGGGTAGGGGTATGGGTGGGTTACGCTTCGGCGGGTCGGTGTGGACTTGTTGGGCCGAAGGGCCTGTTTCCACACTGAAATTAATCTAATCTAATCTAATCTAATCAAAAATATCTCCTCACCTCCATCCTAAATGGTTCCCCCCGAATCCTCAGATTGTTATCCCTGGTTCTAGACACTCCCACCATTGGGAACATGCTCCCTGCATCTACCCTGTCTAGTCCTATTAAAATTTTACAAATCTCTATGACAGCCCCTCTCATTTGTCTGAACTCAAGCAAAACTAATCCTAACCTCGTTGATCTCTCCTCATACATCAGTCCCGCCATCCCAGAATCAGCCTGGTAAACCTTCACTGCTTTCCCTTGAGAGCAAGAACATCCTTCCTCAGAAAAGGAGACCAAAACTGCACACAATATTCTAGGTGGGGCTCATACAACTGCAACAACACATCCTTGCTCCTGTACACAAAACCTCTCACAGTAAAGGCCAACATCCCATTTGCCTTCTTTATCATTTGTTGCACCTGCACGCTTACCTTCAGCGAGTGGTACAGGAGGAACCCAAGTCCCGCAGTACACTCCCCTCTCCCAATTTACAACCATTCAAGTAGGAATCTGTCTTTTTGTTTTCGTTTCCAAAGTGAATAACCTCACATTTATCCAAATTATACTGCACCTCCCATTGATTTGCCCATTCACTTAGCCTGTCCAGATCATACTGAAGGACCTCTGCATCCTCATCACAGTTCACCCTCCCATCCAAGTTGATAGCATCTGCAAACATTGAGATTTTACATTTTGGCCCCCCATCCAAATCATTAATATATATTGTGAATAGAAGGGGTCCCAGCTCCAATCCCTGTGGCACCCCACTAGTTACTGTCTGCCAATTTGAGAAGGACCCATTAATTCCTACTCTTTGTTTTTGCCTACCACTTTTCTATCCATCTCAATACACTTCACCAATCCAATGTGCTTTAATCTTGCAGAATTATTTCTTATGTGGGACTTTGTCAAACGCTTTCTGAAAGTCCAATGTACCACATTGATTGGTTCCCTCTTGTCAACTCGGGGAGAAAGTGAGGTCTGCAGATGCTGGAGATCAGAGCTGAAAATGTGCTGCTGGAAAAGCGCAGCAGGTCAGGCAGCATCCAGGGAACAGGAGAATCGACGTTTCGGGCATAAGCCCTTCTTCAGGAAGGCTTGTCAACTCTACTAGTTATGTCTTCATAGAATTCCAACAGATTTGTCAAGCATGATTTCCCTTTCATAAATCCATGCCGACTCTGATCTTGCCACTGCTTTCTTAATGCTCCACTATAAAGTCCTTGCAAATGGATTTGAAAATTTTCTCCACTCTCAATGTTAGTCTGACCGATTTATTAAACTCTGGTTCTCTCTACCTCCCTTTTTGACTACTGGAGAGTCATTAGCTTTCCTCCAATCTGCAGGGACTGTACCAGAGTCAATAGAATCCTGGAAGATGATCACTAATACATCCATTATTTCTAGAGCCACTTCCTTAAGTACTCTGGATTGTAGATTATCAGGCCCTGGGGATTTATCCACCTTCAATCCCCTCAATTTTCCCAGCACTCTTTCTCCACTTTTATTGATCTCCCTCAGTTCTTCTCTCTCACTAAGTCTTACATTCTCCAACATTACTTGCATTTGACCTGTGTCCTCTTTTGTGAAGACAGAACCAGAGTATATATTCAGTTGCTTAGCCATTTCTTCATCCCCTATTATACATTAACCAATTTTCCCTTCTACCTACATTTGTTTTCACCAATCGCTTTCTCTTCACATATCTATAAAACTCTTAGTTTCCCCAACCAACTCTATTTTGATTTAATCCCTGCCCTCCCCGTCTCTGTTTGATCACACATCATTGCCCTTTGTCACTGGCCACTCGGGTATTTCCTTTCATCCTGGTGGTGGACATTGAATAAAGATTCGTGCACCTTGTGTCTCTCACTGTGTCTCACACCTGCACACACACAACATGGGGGCTGGGGAAAAAATAACACTACTGCAGTTAGGCGGTAGTGTGTGAAATATAAAAAAAACAAGAATGTCAGAGGTTTTGTTCACTCTGAGAGCTGGCTCTGAGGGAGTTGGATCAGTGTGTGTGTGTGCAAGAAAAAGGAAAAAGAAAAGAAAAAAGAAAAAAAACGAACTCTTAGTATCAGTCTTTATGTTCCGTGCAGTTCCCTTGGTCGTTCTTTGCTGAATTCAAAACTGCTCCCAATTGGCTTGGCACTCTCAATATTAGTTTTCTTGGCCCATCTTTATGCCAACATGGTGTAATCCATCCTTGTCAACCCTGTAGCCTTGTGCGCAGGTGTGAGATATTTTCCCTTTTTAGTTGGATGGCAGCCTCAGAAAAATAGCCTAAGACCTCCTCCAAACGCCCCACATGTTTCTTTGCAGTTGTTTCTGAGATTGACAGTCTATCTGGATGACATTTTAATCTGGTCACCCCTCAGAGAATATTCTCCATTACCCTTTGAAAATGGCACAGGCTGACAATACCCTAAAGATTAAGTGAGTGTACTCAGAGTATTTATAGTAACATAATTCCTGGATGACCACTCAAGCTCCAGTTGAAGGTAGGCCTAGCTCATCACATTCAAGTTAAATAATATGTGACACCAGTTTCTATGTATGGCATAGGGTATCTATTTAAGCAGGAAGCTCTGTTGACTGTCAATTTATAAATTCCACAGAGATGAACTGAGTTTTCAGATATTACTAATGAGACTGCGAGTGTGGCCTATGCAGCAAATAGTGCTGGGAGTATGATGTTAGTTTCTCCAGGTGTTCCAATTCAGCCCTTACTCTGGTGCATGGGACATAGGGAACTGGTCTTGTCTTGAAGTATTTAGGTTGGACGTCTGGATATATATAAATCTTGGCACTGGCACCCTTTACCTTCCTCAGGCTCTCTTGAAACCCTTCATAATATTTCTCTATGACTGCATACGGACCACCAGTGTCCATTTCAAAGATCTGTTGCCAATCAAGGCAGATTTTCTATAGTCTCTTCCCAGAAGGTTGAGACCTGGCCTTTACACTACCACTAAAGGAGTCAGGCTAAAGAACAAATAAAGATCAAAGAACAATAAAGTGCAGGAATAGGTCCTTTGGCCCTCCAAGCCTATGCTTTTACCCTTCACCGACAGGATCCCTATCTCTCTATTCCCTTCCTAGTCATGGATTTGACCAGGTGCTTCTAGAATGCTGCTATTGTGTCTGCTTCCACCACCTTCTCTGCAGCGTGTTCCAGTCACTTACCACCTTTTGTGTGAAAAACTTGCCCTGAACATCTCTTTTAAACTCTGCCCCCCACCCATCTCCCACACACCTTGAGAAAAGCCTCATATTTTCAACGATATCCATATCATTTACAATCTTATAATTTTGATCAGGACACACCTCAACCTCCTGCAGCCCAGTGAAAACAAAGCCCTATCTACCTAACCTTCCTTCATAGCTAAAATCCTCCATCCTGAGGCAACATCCTGATAAACTTTTTCTGTACCCTCTCCAAAGTATCCGTCATCTTTCTGGTAGTGTGGTAACCAACATTGTATGCAACATTCCAAGGTGGCCCGAGCTAAAGTTGTATAAAGCTGTAGCATAACTTGTGTATCATTATACTCAATACTCATTCTAATGAAGGAAGCATGCCATAGGCCTTTTTTGCTGTCTTATCCACCTGATCGCCTTCAGTAACCTGTGCACACCCAGATCCCTCTGCATATTAATACTCCAAACGGTTCTGCCATTCACTGTATCATTTCCACCTGTACTTGACCTTCCAAAATGCATCACCTCACATTTGCCTGATTTAAACTCCATCTGCCATTTTTCTGTCCATGCCTCCAACTGATCTATATCCTGCTGTATCTTCTGACAATCTGCTTCATTATCCACAACTCACTAATTAGACCAGCCATGTTTTCCTCCAATTCATTATGTAGTCCACGAACAGCAGAGATCTCAGCACTGATCATCGTAGAACACTTCTAGTCACAACCCTTCATTCTGAAAAGCATCCTTCTATCCCTACCCTCTGTCTCCTATGACTGTGCCCATCTTGCCAGCTCACCCTTGATACCCTGTGACTTTACCATTTGACTGTGTGTGTGTCCCTGCCTAACTTGGGTTACAATAGTCCCAATAGCATGTCAAGACTCCCCAGTGCATGCAGCCAATGTAGCTTTGGGTCTCGCAGGTTTAAAGGCAAATACCCCATCAGAATTTCCTAAAGGTTTTGCCCTCCAACAATAAGTACAACAGTACCTGTATAGGGGGAGGCCATTTACTCAGAGTTTTATCTTAACTGGGGCTATTTTGGGAGCAGTGATGTAATTTTAGCTGTATCAATTCTTCAGCCCTGAACTGATTTATTTGCGAAGCCCTGTCTTGAGGTTATTTCATCCTTTAGCCTGGATGGTGCACACTTGCCCTGTTTTGATAGCTTTGTCTGGAGCAGAGCCCATGACTACAATGCAATATTCTTGCTCCTCACTGTATTGTGGATAAACTTCCCATCCAATTCTGCAACATTACAGTCATTACATTCAAATTGCCATTCCTTGGCAACCAACGGAAGCTGAGCATTGGGAGTTGGCTGTACAGTATGGGGCTAGCCCAAAGTGGTACAATGGGACTATAAATGGACCCCGAAAGCTCCTGAGACCCTTTTCCTCCATTTTCATGAGGAAGCACCAGTTCTTGAGGTCTAGATCTGCTTTGGTCCAAAGCTTCCTTTGGGTCACAATAGTATTAATTCCTAAACTCAGTAGATTCCTTAACATTCCCCAAAATGCTGACCTGTACTCACAGTGCTCTGCCAATTTCTGCAGTCTTATCAAGAATTCAGGAAGTCTGTTTGCTTTGTTAAACCTGTAATGCTGCAATATAAATATGGTTTGGCATTGTAGTGGTCCACTAGCATATCTATCAGTTTGCCAAAATGTTTTGACTTTGTGGCTGTCAGCTAAGGTAAACTTTTATGAACCTGAAAGTTAGGGCCCCCACAAGTAGTCAGGAGAATGACTTCCTATTGGTGATCCATTCAATTCTATTTGCCTGAAAAAAAATCTCATTCTATGGCATATTGGGACCAATTCTCTACATCTACAGCATAACGTTCCACTTTCCTAAACAGTCTCGGTCTTATCCGGTTTGTTTGAAGGCAAGTCTGTCTGAAACTTTTCTTTACTCTCATCGCCAATGTAATAACTCAGGAAGCCGACCAAAAAGGAACATCATTTATTGTTGAACACCAAAATAGAGCCACTGCTTACGGTATGCGTAGGCTACCCACAGGCTGGGACAGACAGTTTTGCACACCCATCTCTGGATCTACTTCATAAAAGTGGTGAATTCTAGCTTGGTAGGCCATTGCCGATTGGCAAGGGAACTCACAGGCAGATTAATTAGTGATTCTCCATGACCCTTGTAGGCATTATTGTACAGATAACTTATTTATCCTAGAGGTTGCTGTCACTAGGACTCTGTGAGAAATCTTGTACAAAAAGAAGTTAATGTTCAAAGAAAATCCGATTGAAGATTTGAAGTCAGAAGAGATTTAGAAATATGGATAGAGCATGGGTAAAAACAACATCTCGGATAAGATTAGCTATTCCCTGACTGGGTGAAGGAGACATTAATGATATTAACCTGTGATTTAAAATGGACATGTGTCTTTTGTTTGCATAAAACAAGACTTGACTTTGGATAATAAGATGCTTATGCAAAAGGGAGATGCTATGAAGGTATTCCATTTTTCTGTACTTTTCACCTTACTCTAGTCAAACTGGAATGCTGCTCACCCAGCATCATTTGAATAACATGATCATAAACCTGTACATAGTATCTGGTGTCAATTATTAGAAATTACCACAGCACAACTGTACACATGGTCAAAGACTGCAAGCCAGAAATTGCCATTCACTGTTGTACAATTGAATGGACCTCATTAAGACAGGGACATCAGTACCTGGGGGTCCTGCCAAGTGGGATGGTGGAGAAGAGCACTACCAGAGGAGATCATGTTACCAGACACTTCCAGCCTGGTCTAAACTAATTGCAAACATGGCCAATACAACATCCATGATCCAAAATTATGGTCAGCAATGCCACAAGAAGGTTATTGACCTTCTGCTCTCCACTGGCTTCTCTCTAATACATCACACTCATTCTCATTCTGCTTCTACACCAACCTCCCAATATGGATTATGATCTACCATTCTCACTATAATGAACAGCATCTACCCTCAATTACCCTCAATCTTCAGAACTGCCCCCAAACCCCCAACAACACTAACCCTACGTGCCATCTATGCTTTTTTGCGTACTCATTCAGGATACCTCACCACCTCTCCCCACCTGCCCCTGCACTATCAGCTGTGCCAGCCACTTCCATCTCACTCACTCACTCACTTGGTCTCATTCCAGGAGAAAAGAACCCATAAAACCCAGAGGGAGCCACGACAGGATGCAGGGTGCCCAACATTCATCTCTCCTCCTTCTATGAGGAGAGAATCCTTGCCGTCTTGGGAGAGGATAAAGGCAGCTCCTGTGGTGATGCCAAGTAAGATTCATTGCAAAGTGCTAACTTGGTCTCTGATGACTAGCACTGTGAATGTATTCCTAACATATCTAAGGTTCCATACTTATTTCACAATCAGTTTCTTTATTATCCTCCTGCAGGCACCAGTGGTATCGCACAGTCTCCACCCTGAATGTCCAGCTCCTCATGATATTATCTCTTCATCTACCTCTGAGGAATAAGCCACAGACCCCTCAAAGGAAGCACCAGCACCTTACCACAACTGGCCGAAGAAGAAATGCCCAAAGTCACTGGCACTCAGATGACAGCCAGAGAGAAGGCACCTACTCAGCAGCAGGCAGGAGAGGACATTATGATGCCAACCATTAATAGCTTCTTCCAAACAGATCAGCAGACCCAGGAGTAGAAGGTACATTTGTTGGAGACACTTAGGAAACTCAACCAAATGTTGGAATATCCGTAATGGTCTCTGTATCGTGTTAACTCTGGCATGTTTGTATCTGGCTGTCTCCATGAACAGATTAGCAGGTCCCATAGGGAACCCAGGTCCAGCTCACTCACTGTTGGACATGTGCCTTGACCTGCCTTCCCTCACTCTGGACAGTTGTGTCCCTTACTATTGGCAAAGGATAAAGGGCATTGAGATCTGTCTTGGTGCCTGTCCTTTACCAAAAGACAAAGCAGTGCCATAGGTATCCAGCCAGAGGAAGCACATAGAAGGCACCCTCTCCTCCACCCCGTGTGCAATCTCTTTGGAAGCTTAACCTGAGGGAAGAGAACCTGCACCTCGCTAGGAAACACTTAAGGTTTTCGGATCCTTTAGCTACAACAACCCCCCCGCTTCTACTTGGGATCACCTGTCCAAAACTCCAAAGCCAACAGGTTCCATTATAAGATAGAGGCTGGGACTTCACCGAGATATAATGGCAAAGAAAAGAAAACAATAAACCTGTGAGACATTGGTGGAACATGTTTCAATATATGTTCACTTCTATCATCAGCTCTGTGAGTTACTGTCTTGGCAGCTGCAACAGCACGGAAACAGACTCTTCAGTCCAACTTGTTCATGCCGACCAGTATCCTAAATTAATCTAGCCAGCATTTGACCCATATCACTGTAAACCCTTCCCGTTCACAGACTCATCCAGATGCCTTTTAAATATTTTAGATTAGACTTGATTAGATCCCGTACAGTGTGGAAACAGGCCCTTCAGCCCAACAGGTCCACACCAACCCTCCGAAGAGTAACCCAGCCCCCTCTGCCTAATGCACCTAGCAACTATGGACAATTTAGCCTGACCAATTCACCTGACCTGCACATCTTTGGAATGTGAGAGGAAACCAGAGTACCCCAAGGAAACCCACACAGACACAGGGAGAATGTGCAATACTCCACACAGACAATCGCCCAAGGCTGGAATTGAAGCTGGGACCGTGGTGCTGTGAGGCAGCAGTGCTAACCACTGAGCCACCATGCCACCTATTTTAATTGTACCAGTCTCCACTCCTTCTTCTGGCAGCTCATTCCATACATGCATCACCCTTTACTTGAAAAAGTTTGTCCCTTAGGTCCATTTTAAATCTTTCCTGTCTCACCTTAAACCTATCCCCTCTAGTTTTGGACTCCACTATGCTGGGGAAAAGACCTTGGCTATTCATCCTATCCATGCCCCTTATGATTTTATAAACCTCTATAAGGTCACTCCTCAGCCTCCAATGCTCCTGGGAAAATAACCCCAATGTGTTCAGCATCTCCCTATGTGCAAACCTTGCAACCCTGGCAACATGCTTGTAGATCTTTCCTGAACACTTTCAAGCTTCACAGCATCTCTACTATGGCAGGGAGACCAGAATTGAATGCAGTATTCCAAAAGTGGCTGAAACATAACCTCCCAACTCCTGATACTCAATGCACTGACCAATAAAGGCAAGTGTACCAAACACCTTCTTCACTACCCTGTCTACATGTGACTCCACTTTCAAGGAACTATGAACCTGCACCCCGAGTTCTGTTTGTTCAGCAACACTCCCAAGGACCTTACCATTAAGTGTATAAGTCTTACCCTGATTTGCTCTATCAAAATGCAGCATCTCACATTTGTCTAAACTTTTAATAAACGTTAGGAAAAGTATTAAAAAGGTCAAACTGATAAGTTGCATTTGCAGTTGGGATAATACAGGGGGGGTTAACCTCTGCAGCATCAACATATTTACAGTCGAGGATTTCCTGCAAATCAGTTCCATTGATTAACATTCACAAAGTTATACTGCCTATTTTGCTTTGGCAAAGGACTATAGGATGCTGAAGATGCTGTTGAGTTTGAAGAATGTCTTACCTCGTACAATGCTGCAGCTCTCACAGGTCATCATCATCCATTAGATAGCCCTGTTGTGTCATTTAGTTATTTGGAGTAACCAGTGTCTTCTGTATGTGCCAAACAACACCAATTGCCTAGATGGGACCTACATGAGATCTTAATATAGAGAGGCATCTTATCACCTTTGTTGGCCCAGTGGAAGAAGGTGTTACATTGCTGATATGTTATCCATCATGACCAGATGATCTGATCACTACCACCAAGCAGAAGGTAGCACTACTGCCCTTCTCTCCTCTTTAGAGCATTCCATGGATATTAGCAACTGTGAATCTTCTCAACTTCACTGCATCATGAGGCCATCTATGGCAGGAATCTCCATATTAGGAAACTGCCCCACATTAACTGAAGGTTGATTCTGGTACTGGCCTTCCAGACACATGTGTTCCATATGCGTTCCTGTTGACACTTTCAGGCTGCAGAGATGAGAGCTTCTTCTGTGTCTGAGTCCACTAGGAATGATTTCAATCCAAATATTGGGAAATGGAAACCCAATGGAATTCCTCGATATGGACATTAGCCAGATTCAGATGTGTGCTGCTCATGCCTTTTGGCACATAGGTAGAAAGAAATTGTACATTTAGTAGCAAAATTGAGAAATTCACATGGCCCACACCAATCTCCATGTTATCCAAGAAATAACAATATAGCATAAAAGATAATGATATGGACTATAGTTGAAGATGTGAAGTGAGCAGCTACTGGATCTTATGCAACTTTGGAATGTGAGTACAATGTTTGGAACTAAGATGATCATTTACAGCTTGCCTGACATTACTTGTTCCTCATAGCTATCCTGATAATTAATTTATAATATTGAAACGATTTGAGGAATTTTTAGTCAAGACAGTTGGCCAATGCATTATGTCCACCTACAAAATGATGTGATAACAGATGTCTTTATTCTGTGCTATGTCAGTGTTTCTTTAATGGGTTTGAAGGGCTCACATTTCACCCACTCCCTCAGAGAAATAAAACACTTCTTTGTTGTCTGTGTTTTGAACACTTTGACCAGTTTCTACGTAAACTCACTCTACCTGGAGCAAATGCTTATGAAACGAACAAAAGGGGCAGAGTCAACTTGCAATTCAATGCAATTTTGATCAAAAAAAACATAAAGGAAGCTGTAGAGCTAAAATCCTGTTCTTTTGTCACAATCCTTAATCTGAACTATTGCTGGTTACCAGACTGGGATGACCTGTGCAGTTAAACCTGGCGAAGCTGCGTAGTCAGCTCTGATGACCTTGGCAAAGGTTGGTCTCACATATGGTCCTGTTCTATCTATCTAACTATCTACCTCTCTCTGGGGCTGCCCTTGGCATCCATCCATTGATGTGTTAAGGGTGCATCTCCTTCTCCATATATAATTATAGAGGGAACCCATGCACAATACCCAAATAAGCCAGTTTCCCAGGCCAAGTCCAGGCCTGTCCTTGACTGCCTTTGTCTTGTTTTGATATGCTCCTGTCAGTTCCATTGGGCTTGACTCCTAAAAGGTTGTCAATTCTGGTTTCAGGCCCAGCCATTCAGCTCCTGGGCTATCTGGACACATACTGTACCCACACTGGATCTTGTGGCAGACATCTTTCATCTTGATTGTGCACTTTCCATTTGCATAAGGTTGGAAAGCAACACAAGTCATTCTTCATAGAGTGAATCGCAAGGTCTACCACTCAGCCATCAGTGCTCTTCCCATCAACCCCATCAGCTTTGATCTTCCCCACATTCCCATCCAACTCTTCCATTAAACAGTTCTCCCCATTTTACCCTGAGACCCAGGCATGAGGCTTTGATATGCCAAACATTTTGATGTTCTGACACCTTCCACCTCATCAAAGCCAGGGTGGTGCAGACTGTTTATGATATCCCTCCCAACCCTACAGACCCATTGTTTTCCATGGTCTGTTATCCTTAAATGTTGAGTAGCTTCACAAATATTATCTCCTTAATAGTCCAGCATGTTGCCTCCAATCTCCACTTCTGACTTAGCCAGTGACACCATCACAACACTGGTCTGAGATAGCCCCCTTGAGTTTCAATGAACAGACGCTGACTCAATTAGAAAGACAGCCCCAACTGATGAATAATTACACTCCTGACTGATGTCTATGCAGTTTTCCAACTGGCTTACTGCTGATTAGTTGAACTGGAATTGTAGTGCCATGGCACATTTCCCAGACTATAATGAAAAATACCCCTAATCTTGATCAACCGGAGCATCCAAATGCTGGTGTCCATGCTCCTGGATAATATTGGGGTGATGTCCTTGACTTACTGTGCCCACTTATCCACTAACTGACAAACGTTCTTCTTGGCTTAACAGAGGATGAGTCCCCTTAGACTTTGAGACGTGGCCATTTGGTTGATGCACATGCAGTGTATTTGCCATCATGCTGGCATGTGCTGCAGGAATAACATTGTCTGTAGCATAGTGCTACACAAAACCGGTTCATCCTATTGACCGACCATTGTTAATAAACATGATAAGCTGCCTGGCTCTGTATCTGCACTAAAAAGCAAGGCAAGGCAAGGTAAGACAGACGTTTTGTGAGTCTGCATTTTCTGAATGAGGCAATAATGTGTAAAACGTGGAGGCAAAGTAAAGTTTCTGTGAATATCCAAGTAATGAGTGAGCTTGGAGAGAACAAATAAAGAACCATGAGATCACCATTTTCTAATACAAGTGTACAGTGGCCATTACCATGCAAGTTGCCAGTGTGCTCCAAAGTGCTTTATTAAACTGCATTCTGAGAGAGTCAAAGATGAACCATGGTGAACTGATGAGGCTGGTGCTAACTCCCACAGATGAAGGATGCAGACAGTCGTTGCCTATAAAGTGTGCCTGAGATTTTAGGGACTGCTGACCAAGATGGACGCCTGGAGGAACAAGCAGTGAACTGGAATTGTCAGATAGTTACTCCGACCTCCATATAGGGAATTGTTGCTGCCTAGTTTTTCTCCATTGCACTGAAGAATAGCAAATTGCATTTACATAAGGTGAGAGTAGGTTCTAATGAAATGTTAATATAGGCAAATAGGCCTCCCTGCTCTCACTAATGAGATTTTCATCTTGCTGTTAAAATTTTGGGTGCAAAATTCATCTTTTTTTTTCTTGATGACAAAAATCTTATTTTTCTGATCTAACAATATATTTAATTGACTGGCCATTGCCCACACAGTTCAGCAGCTGGGAAAAGTTGATCCATTGTTTCAGGATTATATTTTCAGAAATTTGTTGTGAATATAGAATTCTTCTAATATAATTAAAAAGCAACCATTTATGATTAGACATCTGCGTAGCCGATTTAGCTAATAATTAAACAGTCCGTTGGGCACAGAATCTATCACAATTATGGATAGTGGATGCATTTGGTCCCTGCACCACTTTTACTACAGTTTAACAAAAAATAAAAACATTTGTCTGATGAAGTGAAGGAAGAAATTGCATTTTAAATGTTCAATTATATGCTTGGGTTATACTTACTCAAAGGAGATAAAGGGTTACATTTTAAAATCAACCACAGGCTTCCCAAAGCACTTCATAGACAAATAAGTACTTTGGTAGTGTGGTGCACAGCATGGTTCCAAAATCAACAATA
Source organism: Chiloscyllium plagiosum (assembly GCF_004010195.1). Taxonomy (NCBI): domain Eukaryota; kingdom Metazoa; phylum Chordata; class Chondrichthyes; order Orectolobiformes; family Hemiscylliidae; genus Chiloscyllium; species Chiloscyllium plagiosum. Next base: position 813,741 of record NC_057741.1, read on the forward strand.
AAATAATTGCCAAATGATCTGTTCTAGTGTTGCTTGTTGGGCTATGAACATTGATAATGATATTGACAAGAATGTCCTTGCTCTTTTAGATGTGTCTGTAATATTTTGTGTCCATGTGAACAGTTGGGCGTCAGTTTAACATCTCACCCCAAATTCTGCAAGTCCAAAGGTATAGTACTCCTCAGTAGTGCATAGATACTGCACTTTGTTGTCCAATTTAAATCTACTCTCTGAACAAGTCATTGCTAGTGTTTATACTTCACGGAAAGAATCAATTGCTCATTTATTAGTTTCATGTTTTCCCATCATAATCTTTTTTTTCTTGTTTCTTCCCATAATGATTCTTTGTGTGGTAATCACTAGACTTTTACATAGATATGTCTTACAAAACTTTATCTGTTTGCAACCTGAATCTGGTACATGGATTATGGAACTGGGCAGTGAAGGTTTAAAACTCAGACACGTGTATAGTTTGGGGAACAAGACTGGTTGCAATTATACAGCAGCTCCTGAACCCCAGTTAGAATGAAGACAATGAAAGCAGAATGTTTATATGTTGTCCCAATTTCGGTTAAATTTTCATTGTGACCTTTTTTTTTATAATGTTTATCTTAACCAAGGAGAAAAATTATTCATGTTCCACTCTTGTGATTGAAATGTGTTACAATAAAATTATACTAAAACATGAACGACCAATTTTCAGCTTTCATGATCTTATTTTAAGACCTGGGATATTCAATGACTGACATGGCTTCAGACTGCATCATCCCATCTGGGGCTAGCTGGATAATGCAACAGCAAAGGCACTCACAAAGCAGCAAGTTGGAAGCAGTAATTATATGATCATCAGAGAAAAAAACAAGTTAAGGTTCCATGGAACTACTGCCACTCTCCCAGAGTAACACCTTAGTAATCCTAATGATGTGTTGAAAAGAGATTGATCAACTGTCAATACCCGAAAAGCCACTTTGAATTATGTGATCCAGGATCATGTTAGCAGCAGTCTCAACTTTGATTGCCGTACATTAATAGAAACTGTCAGTGTCACAATGCAAATTGCCACATCTGCCATCAGCCATTATCTCGCTATGGATGCACTGATGGACATGATAATATCTTGTATATTGAAAAGGATGAACTTCAATTTCATGATGCCACATGGCAAATTGGATCTGACGTCCTCTGGGCTCTGTAATCAGAGGCAGGTTTTCTGATTGATGTTCGAAATTGGGGTCCCTTTAAAACAGATTTTTTTCCCAGTATTCTCCTTGTAGCATCATATCTCTTCTAACTTTGTCACAGAACTATTTCCTTTGCCCAAGCATGAACAATTTCAAATAAACAAGGACAGAAGGAAGATGGCGCTAAGGTCACCAGTAAGGACAACCATAAGTTCATAGACGAGAGTGTGGTGCTGGAAAAGCACAGCAGGTCAGGCAACATCTGAGGAGCAGGAGAATTGACGTTTCGGGCATAAGCCCTTTTTTTAGATTAGATTAGATTACATTACAGTGTGGAAACAGGCCCTTCGGCCCAACAAGTCCACACCGACCCGCCGAAGCGCAACCGAGGCGGGAATTGAACCCCGGTCTCTGGCGCTGTGAGGCAGCAGTGCTAACCACTGTGCCGCCCACAGGAAATCGGGAAAGCTCCTCCTGATGACGAGCTTATGCCCAAAACATCGATTTGCCTGCTCCTCGGACGCTGAACTTTTCCAGCACCACACTCTCGACTCTGATCTTCTGCATCTGCAGTCCTCACTTTCTCACAGAGAGAAACATAAGTCTAAATATCGCCAGCCTGACAGGAACTGGCTGGGAGACAGAACGACTGGTAAGATAGTAAAAGATTCCAATGTCTTTTCTCTGTCACACCATGTTACAAATAGGAACCATATAGGCAGAGCAATCTACCAGGCAACCAGTAGAGTCATATAAGTGCCAATCATGGGCACTTTACACCCCTATTGGCATTTTGTCTGTGTCAGCAATGGACAGTGCCACATGGTGAGATGTCTGATAAAAGAATGTCGGCCTCACCATAAGAACATGTACGAGGACCATTGCTTTTTGACTGCTCCACTGCCCCAAAACATTCAAGCAAAACAAAAAAGGACCAAGGGTAGATTATAGTGAAGGAAGAGGAAAAATAAGAAGTGCACTATTTGCATCATCTGAACTTCATTATTAAAAGACTGCCAGCTGGGGAAGCATTGGGAACCATTGCTTCATGCTTTACCAGGATGTTGCCTGGTATGGTAGAAAGATCGTATGAGGAAAGGCTGAGGCACTTGGGGTTGTTTTCATTGGAGAAAAGAAGGTTTAGGGATGACTTGACAGAGGTGTACAAGATGATTAGGGGTTTAGATAGGGTCGACAGTGAGAATCTTTTTCCACGTATGGAGTCAGCTATTACAAGGGGGCATAGCTTTAAATTAAGGGGGGTAGGTATAGGACAGATGTTAGGGGTAGGTTATTTACTCAGCGAGTCGTGAGTTCATGGAATGCCCTGCCAGTAGCAGTGGTGGACTCTCCTTCATTATGGGCATTTAAACGTGCATTGGATAGGCATATGGAGGATAGTGGACGAGTGTAGGTTAGGTGGGCTTGGATCAGCACAACATCGAGGGCC
>NC_057741.1:816654-825021 GCF_004010195.1 Chiloscyllium plagiosum
TTTGCCTCCTCACTCTCCACAGGAGTTGTACCGGAGGATTGGAAGGAAGCGAATGTTGTTCCTCATTTCAAGAAGGGTAATAGAGAAATCCCTGGCAATTACAGACCTACGTCTGTGGTCAGCAAAGTTTTGGAAAGAATTCTGAGGGATAGGATTTATGACTATTTGGCAAAGCATAGTGTGATTAAAGGCAGTCAGCATGGCTTTGTGAGGGGCAGGTCATGCCTCACAAATCTTATTGAGTTCTTTGAGGAGGCGTCAAGACAGGTCGACGAAGGTTGAGCAGTGGATGTGGTGTATATGGACTTCAGCAAGGCATTTGATAGGCTTCCACATTTGATAGCCCTTCCTGAAGAAACGTCGATTCTCCTGCTCCTTGGATGCTGCCTGACCTGCTGCACTTTTCCAGCAACACATTTCCAGCTTCCACATGGTAGGCTCATTCATAAAGTCAGGAAGTATGGGATACAGGGAGATTTGGCTGTCTGGATTCAGAATTGGCTGGCTGACAGCAGGCAGAGAGTGGTTGTAGATGGAAAGTATTCTGCCTGGAGGTCAGTGTTGAGTGGGGTCCTGCAGGGCCTCTGCTCTTTGTAGTTTTTATAAATGACTTAGATGAGGAGGTTGAGGGGTGGGTTAGTAAATTTGCAGATGACACAAAGGTTGGAGGTGTCATCGATAGTATCGAGGGCTACTGTAGGCTGCAGCACGACATAGACAAGATACAGAACAGGGCTGAGAAATGGCAGATGGAGTTCAACCTGGATAAATGCGAAGTGATGCATTTTGGAAGGTCAAACTCAAATGCTGAATATAGGATTAAAGACAGGATTCTCGGCAGTGTGGAGGAACAGAAGGATCTGGGTGTGCAAGTACATAGATCCCTCAAAGTTGTCACCCAAGTGGATAGGGTTGTTAAGAAAGCATTTGGTGTTTTGACTTTCATTAGCAGGGGGGTTGAGTTTAAGAGTCACGAGGTTTTGCTACAGCTCTACAAGTCCCTGATGAGATCACACTTGGAATATTGGGTCCAGTTCTGGTCGCCCTACTATCAGAAAGATACAGAGGCTTTGGAGAGAGTGCAAAGAAGGTATACCAGGATGCTGCTTGGACTGGATGGTTTGCCTTATGAAGAAAGATTGAATAAGCTTGGATTTTTGTCTCTGGAGAGAAGGAGGAAGAGAGGAGACCTGATCGAGGTATACAAGATAATGAGAGGAATAGAGAGAGTCAATAGCCAGAGACTTTTCCCCAGGACAGGATTGACTGGTACGAGAAGTCATAGTTTGAAGATATTAGGAGGAAGGTATAAAGGAGACGTCAAAGGTTGGTTCTTTACACAGAGAGTTGTGAATGCATGAAATGCGTTGCCAGCTGTGGTGGTGGAAGCAGAGTCATTTAAGCGACTGCCGGACATGCACATGAATACCAGTGAGTTGAAGGGTGTGTAGGTTAAGTTATTATATTTAACATTAGGATTTTAAACCTCAGCACAATATCGTGGGCCAAAGGGCCTGTTCTGTGCTGTACGTTTCTATGTTCTATGTTCTATTGTCTTGTCAGTGCTGTCTTGTGAATGGACATTAAAGCATGCAGACATGTTAATCCTTCTCCATTTCTCTCCAGATGCTGTTCTTGATCACGCTTTCCTCAAAAAGATGGAAGTGTGTCAGTGAATGTCCTGCAGTATGTTTGAGTAATGTGGCTGCCATTGGTGAATAGCTCCACCATATGTGAGTCTTGAGTGGGAGGTCTGCAGCAGTGCAAAATGTGAGAGGATGAAGTCAAGTATAAAAGATTGAATCCTGATTGATAGAGATGTTGGGTGACAACAGTGTGATGACTTGAGCACTGGTTAAGGCTGGTGGTGCAATTGGTAATCATTTGAAAATTAAGTTGACAATACCTGTGAGATCATTGTACTGCACATAGGATAAAAGCAAAACACTGCAGATTCTAAAGATCTGAAGTGAAAACAGAATGTTCTGCAGAAACACAGCAGGTCTGGCTGTATCTGTGAAGACTGAAACAGAGTTAACGTTTCTAGACCAGTTAATTTGCTTTGGAACTGAAGGGAGCAGTAAAATAATAGATTTTATGCTATTGGCAAAGTGGGTGGACGAGCAAGTGGAACAGATGTGAGGTTGCCAGGGATGAAGAGAGTGCTGATGGTAGTAAAGGAGAAATATAGATGCAAAGTAAGTGTGAGTAGCTGGAATGCTGTAACTGCTGACACTAGGGCATGCATGCAATTCTCTGCTTTTAATCATGCTTGAGCATGCATAATGTTTTGAAAATTATGACCTGCGATCTGAGATGAGGAGACAGCATGGAGGGAGGTTTGAGATCAGGATGGGTGTGGAGGGGTGGGTGTGGGGGATCAATAGGGGACGGGAGGATGGGAGCAGGAACAGTGTCCACACCTGGGAGAGAACCAGTATTGATTGGGGATGGTGGAGGGGAGTGGCAGAAGGGAGCACGTGAGGGATGAGACATGAGAGGGAGACCTTCCTGGGTCCTCCTAATCAAACAACCTACTCCTCCAGGCTTTTTGGCCCTGCCATCATGGACAGAGTGAATCCACAGCATCTTGCATCCAATCTAATCACTTAACCCCATTTCAAAAGTTCATAAGTGTACTTCCCTGTGCATATACATTGCTTCATTTGCATATGACTTAACGTCTAAGTTCTACATGATGGCATTGTTTTTGGAATCTCACATATACACACTCACGTATTCGTGCCCATGTGCTGTTGCCCACTGTTATGGATGCCACTAAATACTACCTAGTCCCAAACAGGTTGCCTTTGCTGAGTACAGCCCCATGCAAACAAGATACTGGCTGGAGGGTCGGGAGCCTAATCAAGGTGGAGAACAACATTTATACTGTGAAGTTGTTGAATTCACCATTGCATACTGAGGACTGCAAAGTGCCTTAGTGGAGAATGAGAAACTGTTGCTGCAGCTTGTGTTGGGCTTTGCTGGTGCACTGTAGCAAGCCCAGGATGGAAACATTAACATGACAGAATAGTAGTGTCTTGAAGGTTGTGATCTATGACATTAACCTCTGTCAATTGTGCTTCAGCTGAGTATGCCTGAAGAGCTGCCTGTTACTGTGTCGATAGAGAACACCTCTCCTTCTTTTACTTTTGCTTCTAAGGCTTCCAATTTCTTAGTGAAAAACCCTGGTGCATGTTCGGTCACATATTTAATCATTACTTTTTTTAAGCACCAAAATTCAGTACACAAATTATTCTATCACCATTACAGCAAGAAATGAGTCATTTGCTCTAAGTTACATGAAGTCTTTGCCATAATGGCTGGTTCAGCTGGTATCTTAATTGAGAATGGAGATCAGGAATAACCCACAGGGAATCTCAGGGCCAAGCTCTTCGTGGTTCAGTCTACCTGTATGATGCTTTTGATTTCCTACAATAATTTGATTTGCAAACGTTGAACGTAGTTGATCCAGAGACCTTCAGTACAAAATGATTTGGAGATGCTGGTGTTGGACTGGGGTGTACAAAGTTAAAAATCACTTAATTTAAAAATCATTTAATTCCTGCCAGGCACCACTTGTAACTAATGTGAATGAGACTGTGTTTCCACATCTTGATTAGTTATTTCGATATTATTCTTTCGTATGAAAATTAATTGCTTAGTGTCAGTTTCGCATTGACAGGACTAATAGTGATTGATCATCGTTTATATATTTACTATACCTGATAACCACCTAATGAAGGAGCACCACTCCAAATTAACCCTGCTTCCAATTAAACTGTTGGACTATAATCTGGTGTTGTGTGATTTTTAATTCAGTACAGAAGCTTGAGTTCTATTTCAGGCACCAATATTTGAGTTGTAATTACAGCATTCTTTTCAAAAAAGTTACATCAAATGTTTGCAAATGTGTTTCACGTGTGCTCACCAACTATTATTACATCACGCAGTTTCTGCTAGTGTGAGGAGGAGAGGTGTTCTCTATGTACACAGTGAGCAGGAGGCTCCTGCCCATATGGACTGACAAGGACGTCCCAAAGTAGCCATGCCCCTATCAGCAATCCAGAGTAGGGTCAGTCCCTGATGGCAAAGAAAGAGAGAGAGGCAAAGGAGAAAAAGCCATCGAGAGAGCTGGGACCAGCTGGAATGGCCCACGCCTCCAGCTCGGATGTGGCAGTCACGGGATTGGTGATGGCAGAGGCCCGTTTCAGTGACCCAAGTAATGTCAAGCAGCAACTGCAAGAGAAGAGGAGGAGGAACAAAAGGAAAGGGAAAAGATGAGTTGTATTGCAGTAAAATCTTGCCTTATATTCAATGTTTCAAGATGGCACAGAAGCATGGCAACACGTTGCGCATAACACACAAATAAAACACTTTTCATTGTATTTTTACATACATGTAACAATAAATCTAAATATAATCATTTAATTCCTGCCAGGCACCACTTGTAACTAATGTGAAGGAGACTGTATTTCCACATCTTGATTAGTTATTTCGATATTATTCTTTCATATGAAAATTATTTGCTTAGTGTCAGTTTCGCATTGACAGGACTAATAGTGATTAATCATCGTTTATATATTTACTATATCTGATATGCTCTCAAGTTAAATTGCCTCAGTTAAACAGCAGCTATCCTTCCACCATTTCATTGCTCCCTTGATTGTCAATGTAATAACTCCACAGAGGCCAGTATCTCATCACCTTTATTCACACATGGAGCGCCGTTGTCTTTTGAGCCAGCTCTCAGAGTGAACACAACCTCTGATACACCTGTCAGCCAGGCCTCCCTGATTGAACCAGAATAATAGGCCAAATCAGGAAATTCATATTCTATGATGTCCAACTGGCTGACCTAGTTACATTCACTATAGTCATGTGCATACTTGAAAGCCATCTCAGACAAAATCATTTTTAAAAGCTACTGAGACATGTGTGTTGCTTTATTTCTAATTTTGTATTTATAATTGCATAACCATTTCAAATCTACTTTTTTTCCAAATGTAATTATAAGAGAGAAAGAAATATCACAATTATAATTCCTTGTGCAGTCTCCTCATGCTATTCCGATGGGCAAAAAAGGATCAGGCAAGGGATTAACATCCTAACAATCAAGGTCCCATCTTAATCCTGTTGTGTTTCTGGCTGCCGTAGCAGTAATGAAGGAGATTGCAGCCTTTTGCAAAGCTCCCATGTAATAGCAAATGGGGCTGTCTTAGAAAACTCGATGATAACATCAGCAGCATGTAATCAGCTCCGTGCAAATGCAAGACTTGTTGCTTGGTAATTGTAACAAATTAAGCAAAGATGACTGGCCAGAAGGGAAATATTACCTTCATTTGATTCCTTTGCAAAACAGTCAGAGCAAACCCGATGCATGGAGATACTGAACCTCCCCTGGTATCCCCATAATTATCATTCAGGAAGGATAGCCAGTCTGTCCCTCCAACAAGGTGAGAAATGTGATTTGAAATATTATTGTCACATGTACCTACAAACAGTTAAAAGCTTTGTTTTGCATGATACAAAGTGCGTAAGGATAATAGAAGAGTGCGGAATACAGTGTTACTGCTGCAGAGAAGGTGCAAAAGAGCAAGATCAACATTAAATTTAAAATTTGAGAGGTCCATTCAAAATCCTAAGAATTGTGTGGAACAAGCTGTTCTTGGAACAAGCGCGTGTGTTTAAGTTTTTGCCTGATGGAAGACGTTGGAAGAGATTATAACCGGGGTGGGAGGAGTCTTTTATGATGTTGGTTCCTTCCCAAGGCAGCAAGAAGTGTAGATGGAGACAATGGATGGAAGGCTGGCTTGTGTGATGGACTGAGCTGTGTTCACAGCTCTGTAGTTTATTATGGTCCTGGGCAGAGCACTTGCCATACCAAGCCATGGTGCATCCGGAGAGAGTGCTTTCTATGATGCATCTATAAAAATCCTTACAGGCATGCCTAATTTCCTTAGCCTCCTCAGGAAATAGAGGTATTGTTGTGCTTTCTTGACTGTCACATCAACATAGAATGAGCAGGACAGATTGTTAGACATCATCACTCCTAGAAATTTGATGCTCTTGATCATCTCCACCTCAGCACCATTGATGTAGACAGGGGCATGCCGTCCACCTTGCTTCCTGCAATCAAGGAGCAGCTCTTGCATTTTGCTGCTATTCAGGGAGGGATTGTTATCTTTATACCATGCTACCAAGCATTCTACCTCTTTCCTGTATTCTGTCTTGTCATTGTTTAAGATCCAGTCTGCAACAGTGGTGTCATCAGTGAACTTGTAGATGGAGTTAGGATGAAATTTGGGCATACAGTCATGAATGTACAGATAGTAAGGGGCTGAGGACACAGCCTTTCTGGGCGCAGGTGTTAAGGATAGTCGTGGAGGAGGTGATGTTGCCCATTCTCATTGATTGTGATCTGTGGGTCAGGAAGTCGTGGATTCAGTTGCAGTGGACAGAGCAGAGACCTAGGTCTCAGAGTTTGAAGATTAGTTTGGTTGGAACTATGTGTTGAAGGTGGATTGCAGTCAATAACTAGAAGCCATTTCTAGGTAACTTTGTTATCCAGGTTTTCTAGTGATGAGTATAGGGTCAGGGAGATGGCGTCTGGCATGGACCTGTTGTAACAGGAGGCGAATTGCAAGGGATCAAGGCAGATTGGCAGGCTAGAGCTGCTACAAGCCATGACTAATCTCTTAAAGCATTTCAATAATTATGGAGGTCAGAACAACTGTCTGGTAGTCATTGAGGCATGATGCATGAGTTTTCTTTGGTACCGAGATGATGGTGGTCTTCTTGAAGCAGGTGGGGACTTCAGATCGTAGTAAGAATCTGCTCTACTGATTGACTGCAGTGGACTGTTTCATGACAGTGGCCTCCTACCAACAGTTTCTCACTGCTGACCACTGGCCGAGCAGTTAACCTGATCAGAGTTTCAGGGTGATTCTACAATCTTTTTTAAATAAGACCTTGCCATGAAAACCACTTGGGCCTCCATTTCCTCAGAATTTGTCTTCTCACTTGATCCACAGGATGTTGGTATTACTAGTCAAGTCAACATTTATTCCTCAGAGAACAGTTAAGAGTAAGCTACATTGTTTTGATTGGAGTCACATGTAGGCAAAACTTGGTAGGAACAGCCATTTCCTCACCCTAAAGGCATGAATAAATCAAATGTTTTTATCCAACAAACAGCAATGGTTTACATGCCGATGGAAGGCATGGTGGCTCAGTGATTAGTACTGCTGTCTCAGAGTGCCAGGTCCTGAGTTTGATTCCAGCCTTGGGTTCCAGTGTGTGTGTGTGTGGAATTTGCACATTCTTCCTGTGTCTATGTCTGTTTCTGCTGGGTGCTCAGGTTTCTTCCCATGGTCCAAACACCTGCAGGTTGGGTGAATTGACCATGCTAAATTGCCCATAGTGTTCAGGGATGTGTAGGCTAGGTGAATTAGCCAGGGTAAATCTGGGGTTACAGGGATAGAGTTGGTGACTGGGTCTGGGTGGGGTACACTTTGTGGGTCAGTGCATGCTCAGTGGGCCAAATGGCCTCTTTCTGCACTCTGGGGATTCTATGATTTTTCATTGGACTCTTAATTCCAGATTTGATTTTGAATTCCAGATTTTTATTGAATTCAAATTCCACTGTCTTCTGCAGCAGGATTCAAAACCGGGAGCCCAGAACATTATCTGGATCATTGGATTATTGGTTTGGCAATTAATGCACTATGATTAGATTAGATTACTTACAGTGTGGAAACAGGCCCTTCAGCCCAACCAGTCCACACCGAACCTCCGAAGAGTAACCCATCCAGACCCATTTCCTTCTGACTAATGCACCTAACACTATGCGCAATTTAGCATGGCCAATTCACCTGACTGGCACATCTTTGGACTGTGAGAGGAATGGTGACATTAACCGCCTCAACCTGTCGACCCCCCTCCCCAGTCCAACCTCTCACCCTTACAACATGCAGCCCTCCAATCCCTCTGCTCTAATCCCAACTTCACCATTAAGCCAGTGGATAAAGGGGGCGCAGTGGTAGTCTGGCGCACTGACCTCTACACCGCTGAAGCCAAACGCCAACTCGAGGACACCGCCTCCTCGACCATGACCCCACCCCCGCATCACCAAACCATCATCTCCCAGACCATACAGAACCTCATCACCTCAGGAGATCTCCCACCCACAGCTTCAAACCTCATAGTCCGGGAACCCCGCACTCCCCGGTCCTACCTCCTTCCCAAGATCCACAAGCCTGACCACCCTGGCCGACCCATTGTCTCAGCATGCTCCTGCCCCACTGAACTCACCCCTACCTACCTCGACACTGTCCTATCCCCCCTAGTCCAGGAACCCCCCACATA
>NC_057741.1:827024-830114 GCF_004010195.1 Chiloscyllium plagiosum
CCACGCTTCAGGCTCTCTGCCTTTATTCCTGATGAAGGGCTTTTGCCAGAAACGTCGATTTTGCTGCTTGTCGGATGCTGCCTGAATTGCTGTGCTCTTCCAGCACCACTGATCCAGAATCTGGGAGGAATGGTGCCATGTCATCGCTTCTTGTGATTCGTGTTGCACCCTTTCAGGCTATTGTCTAACACCTCAAGTATTGAGATCAGATAGGTTAAGCATATAACATGGAGGAGCAGTTTTAATCCATTTGGACCATTGAATCTGCTCTGCCATTTACGAGAGCATGGCTAATCGGAACATGAAAACATAGGAACAGGAGTAGTCCATTCAGCCTGTCACGTCGGTTGTACTATTCAACGAGATCATGGCTGATCTGTGGCCTAACTCCACGTGCCTGTCTTTGGCCCATATCCCTTAATACCTGACCTGACATTCCTCAACTTTACTACCCTATCTTTTCCACATCACATCATTTCATAATTAACTAAACTCTGTCCATCTCAGTCTTGAATATACTTAATAACATAACCTCTGCAGTACTGTGTACTAAAGGATTCCACAGATTCACTACCCTCTGAGGAAGAAATTCCTCAGTATCTCAATATTTGATGAATGAGTTCTTAAATGGTTTCAGATCCTGGACTGTCCCACAAGAGAGACAGCCTCTCTGGGTTTACCCTGTCAAGCCCCCACAGAATCTTGTATGTTTCATTACAGTCTTTTCTCATTCTTATAAACTCCAATGTATACAATCTACTTATCCTTTCATCAGAGGAATATCATTCCAGACCAAGATCAAATTAGTATACCTTCTCTGGACTGCCTTCAATGCCAAAATATTGTTCCTTAAATAAGGAGACTGAGACTGCTCAGAATAATGTAGGTGTGGTCAAACTAGTGTCCTGTACAGTTTTAGCAGACTTCCCAATTTTTTAATATTCTATTCCATTTGAAATAAAACATTGAGTTGCCTTCCATCATACTTGTTAAACAAGTACACAAGCCTTTCACAATTTATGTATGAGGATCCCCAAATCTCTCTGTTCTGTAGTTTTTTTTCCTATTAACTAATGTTCAGCTCTTCAATTCTTCCTACCAAAGTGCATAACCTCACATCTTGCTCATCTGTCAAAGTTTTGCACACTCAGTTAATGTGTCTAGATCATACTGTGGACTGTTTTTTTCATCCTCACCACTTTATCCAATATATTCATGTGTCATCTGCAAACTTGGGATAACATGGTCACTTTCCTTGCACAAGTCATCATTAAAATATATTATAAATAATTGTCCCAGACACGGACCCCCCCCTGTGGCACTCCTCTGGTTTCAGGCTGTTGCCCTGGAAATGTTCCTCCTCCACCCAAGGAGGAACATTAGTTAGTCATTCCACAATCCGTGCAAACATACTACATCTAACGCGATGGGAATCTTATCTTATTAAGTAGCCCAACATATGATATCTTTATCAAAAATCTTTCTAATATCCAAACATGTTCCATTCACTGCTTTCCATATCCTGCTTTTATCTATTCTGCTTGCTATCTCCTCAAAGAATTCTAATAGTGTTAAGAATGCCACAGTGTTAAGGGTTTAGACGGAGATGAATTTGTTAGGTGTATACAAGAAAACCTTTTGATTCAGAATGTAGATGTACCTACTGGAGAAGGTGCAAAACTTGATCTACTCTTGGGAAATAAGGCAGGGCAGGTGACTGAGGTGTCAATGGGGGAGACATTTGGGGCCAGTGACACCACTTTTTTAAAATAGTGATGGAAAAAAGATAGACTCAATCTAAAAGTTGAAGTTCTAAACTAGAGGAAGGCTAATTTTGATGGTATTAGGCAAAAACTTTCAAAAGCTGATTGGTGGCAAATTTTGCAGGGTGAAGGGACAGCTGGAAAATGGGAAGCTTTCAGAAATAAGATAATGAGAGTCCAGAGACAGTATATTCCTGTCAGGGTGAAAGGCAAGGCTGGTAGATATAGGAAATGCTGGGTGACTAGAGAAATTGAGGGTTTGGTTAAGAAAAAGAAAGAAGCATTTGTCAGGTATAGACAGGATAAATCAAGTGAATCCTTAGACGAGTATAAAGGCAATGGGAGTATACTTAAGATGGAAATCAGGAGGGCAAGTAGGGTTAAGGAGAATCCAAAGGGTTTTTACAAATATATTAAGGACAAAAGGGCAATGAGAGAGAGAATAGGGCCCCTCAAAGATCAGCAAGGTGGCCTTTGTGTGGAGCCGCAGGAGATGGGGGAGATACTAAACGAGTATTTTGCATCAGTGTTTACTGTGGAGAAGGATATGGAAGACATAGAATGTAGGGAAATAGATGGTGACATCTTGAAAAATATCCATTTAACAGAGGAGGACGTGCTGGATGTTTTGAAACACATAAAAGTGGATAAATCCCCAGGACCTGATCAGGTATACCCTAGAACTCTGTGGGAAGCTAGGGAAGTGATTGCTGGGCCCCTCGCTGAGATATTTGTATCATCGATAGTTACAGGTGAGTTGCCAGAAGACTGGAGGTTGGCAAACGTGGTGCCACTGTTTAAGAAAGGTGGTAAGGACAAGCCAGGGAACTATAGACCGGTGAGCCTGACCTCGGTGGTGGGCAAGTTGTTGGAGGGAGTCCTCAGGGACAGGATGTACATGTATTTGGAAAGGCAAGGATTGATTAGGGATAAGAGCTGAAAATGTGTTGCTGGAAAAGCGCAGCAGATCAGGCAGCATCCAAGGAGCAGTACAATCGACGTTTTGGGCATGAGCCCTTCTTCAGGCTCATTAGGGATTGACTGATTCGGGATAGTCAACATGTCTTTGTGTGTGGGAAATCATGTCTCACAAACTTGATTGAGTTTTTTGAAGAAGTATCAAAGAAGATTGATGAGGGCAGAGCAGTAGATGTGATCTATATGACTTCAGTAAAGCGTTCAACAAGGTTTCCCATGGGAGACTGGTTAGCAAGGTTAAATCTCATGGAATACAGGGAGAACTAGCCATTTGGATACAGAACTGGCTCAAAGGTAGAAGACAGAGGATGGTGGTGGAGGGTTGTTTTTCACACTGGAGGCCTGTGAC
>NC_057741.1:832469-841977 GCF_004010195.1 Chiloscyllium plagiosum
AAGAGGTACAGTTAGTAAGTTTGCAGATGACACCAAAATTGGAGGTGGACAGTGAAGAAGGTTACCTCAGATTATAACAGGATTTTGATCAGATTGGCCCATGGGCTGAGAAGTTGCAGATGGAGTTTAATTCAGATAAATGTGAAGTGCTGCATTTTGGAAAAGCAAATCACAGCAGGACTTATACACTTAATGGCAAGGTCCTGGAGCGTGTTGCTGAACAAAGAGACCTTTGAGTGCAGATTCATAGTTCCTTAAAAGTAGAGTTGCAGGTAGATAGGATAGTGAAGAAGGCATTTGTTTGCTTTCCTTTATTGGTCAGAGTATTGAGTTCAGGAGTTGGGAGGTCATGTTGCAGCTGTACAGGACATTGGTTAGGCCACAGTTGGAATATTGCGTGCAATTCTGGTCTCCTTCCTATCGGAAAGATGTTATAAAACTTGAAAGGATTCAGAAAATATTGACAAGGAGGATTGGAGGATTACTAGGGTTAGAGGATTTGAGCTATCGGGAGCGATTGAATATGTTGGGGTTGTTTTCCCTGGAGCAGCAGAGACTGAGGGTTGGCCTTATTGTGATTTATAAAATCATGAGGGGCATGGATAGGATAAATAGACAAAGTCATTTCCCTGGGGTGGGTGGGTGAGTCCAGAACTAGAGGGCATGGGTTTAGCGTGAGAGAGGAAAGATATAAATGAGACACGAGGGGCAACTTTTTCATACAGAGGCTGGTGTGTGTATGGAATGAGCTGCCAGAGGGAGTGGTGGAGGCTGGTTCAATTGCAACATTTAAGAGACATTTGGATGGGTATATAAATAGGAAGGGTTTGGAGGGATATGGGCCGGGTGCTGGCAGGTGGGACTAGGTTGGGTTGGGATATCTGGTCGGCATGGACAGGTTGGACCAAAGGGTCTGTTCCTGTGCTGTACATCTCTATGACTCTATGTCTCTAATAAATTTGTCTGGCATTATTTCTGATTCAGGAAGCCATCCTGACTGCTTGATTATATTATGCACTTCTAAATGCTCTATTATCACATCCTTTGTAATATGCTCTGACATTTTCTGAAGACAAATATATGGCAATCTGAAGAATAGCTACCTGTTCCTTTTTGTATCCTCTTTTTGAATAACTCTGTACTTTTCCAGTTCCCTCTGACTTTCCCAGAAGCTTAGGTTTCCTGAAAAATTCCTACCAGTGTGTCCACGATCTCTGCAGTTATGACATTTAATATCCTATGATGCGTGCCATTGCATCCAGTGAAGACTTATTAGTCTTTAGTCCCATTAGCTTGTCTAGTACAATTTATTCTAGCAACAATTATTGTTTATATATACTCACCCCTTTTGCCTCTCAATTGTTTAGCATTTGTTGAACAATAGCAGTGTCTTTTACTTTGAAAACTGTTGAAAAGTGCCTATGAAACTTACCTGCCATTTCCAGTTCCACACTTTTACTTCCCCAGCGTCATTCTCGAATGGTATATAAAATGCATGGAAAATGCTTTATTGTATCCTGGGAATGTTTTGCAAGTATTTAACATGGAAGTGAAATTAATTCTGTTACATAAATAACCCCAAAGCATTTTAGATTCTGCAAGTCCCATTATCAAGATTAGATTAGATTACAGTGTGGAAACAGGCCCTTCGGCCCAACAAGACTTGCAGAATCTAAAATGCTTTGGGGTTATTTATGTAACAGAATTAATTTCACTTCCATGTTAAATACTTGCAAAACATTCCCAGGATACAATAAAGCATTTTCCATGCATGTTATATACCATTCGAGAATGACGCTGGGGAAGTAAAAGTGTGGAACCGGAATATCAAAATATTAAAGAATGTCCAATTTATGTTTTTAGTTGAATTGGTTATAGTCCAACTGGTTTTGGAGCACTCCTTCTTCCAGTTGAAGTCATCTGATAAAGGAGCAGTGCTCCAAAAGCTTGTGATTTCAAATAAACCTGCTAGACTATAAATCGGTGTCATGTGACTTCTGACTTTGTCCAACACAGCACCTCCACATCTTAGTTGAATTGCTCATGTGAAAAATAGCAGTCTAGGCACCATGTGAACTTCTACTCTGCTTTGATTTTTAACACTCCTCTGGATTTCAGGAGCATATAGCATAGTCTTCAATCTAATAAGATATCTAAAACACAGCAACTCTGTCATTCCCTCAGCCAGGATCTCATTTCTAGGATAATGACTGTATGTAATTTCAGGGAGATGTCAATGAGGACACCATTCAGGTAATATTTCCAAGTGGGTTCACAGCTGAGTGATTGTCTTGGTGTATTTATTTTTAGTTCACACTAATGAACATATATATTAAAAATGACGAGAGAACATTTTTCATGTTGGTTTTCACAATTGCTCCAAAAATAGCATTCGAAGTCTTTCTGCTCTGTATCTGATGTGATGTGAAAATTAAAGCTGCAATAAATCTACAAGCAAATATTAATTTCCAGTTAACCTCAAAAGTCTATGATTATTCTTTGTCTGGATTTGTGACTTTAGAATATCAATCGGCCTGCTTCCAGACAGTATATTACAGAAGAAAACCTCCTAGAGATATTGCAAGCTTGAGACTTAAATGCCTGGATTGCTTCACATTTTCAGTGAGCCTATCTAATATTTTTGCACCTCCATATCTACGTCTAAAAATTCAAAAGGACCAGAGGGAGCTTGACCCATTGTGAAGTGGTTCTGAGACCTCTCCAAAGGTGGACTGACTTCTTCAAATTACTGCAGCTACTTTAGACCTTTTGCTCAAATGTCTAAATCCCCAAAGTCAGTTTTTTTCACCCTCCACCAACTAATGTGGACCTGTTTTAAGGCATCTGTACTTTTAGACGTGTTGCTGCCTCTGTCAAATATGTATGTGAAAACAATAACTCGTCTCTGTTTACAGCCCCAACTCCAATGAAAATTGTGAATGATTGGTTCAAGGATGCCAGATCTGGCATGGGACTCCAGCACCATTTTTTTTAAGATTAATGAAAATATGGGTATACCCATGACCGCCTTGGCTCGAATCTAGTACATTTAGCTCTAGATCAGTCCTTGTAATCTCACTGAGATTGCTGTACTCTCACTTTGACAGGTAAATGTTCATCAGAACTCTGAGAAAATACTCTTGCACCTCAGGCGGAAATAAAAGATCCCATTGAATTATTGAACAACAGGTAAGGTGTTCTCAATGTGGCCTGGTCAATATGTGTCCTTCAAACAATAGTGGTAAAGAAACCAACTGTTCATTATCTAATTTCTTAATGCGGGGCCCTGCTGTATGCAAAATTCATTGCTATGTTGCACTGAATTCAACATCTACTGGAGTCAATTAGTTGAAAATTATTTGGAGGTTGTGACAGACATTCCCAGTATATTTCTGAATTCAAGCCTAAAAGAATAAGGCAGAGGCTGGGTAGCTCTTATTCTCTCAAACCCTCTTCTGAAGTGGAATACTTGCAATTAACTCTGGGTGGGTGTAGCTACAAGAATTTAACGCATTCCAGGGCAGAGTAGTTCGATTGATCTGATCCTCTGCCATTGGACTCGGTTTTTACCTTCACTACCACTGGTGCACTGTATCTGGAGTACGTATAAGATGCACTGCAGCAACTCTGTGGAATCTTGCAGGGACCTGAGCAATGTGAGCAATGATAGGATTTACTGTAGAGTTGGACAAAAAGTCCAGCTGACTTATCTTGTCACCAGGATCAAGTCGCTACATCTTCCATATTGCTGAGTAATAAGACAGGCTTATTGCGAAAGCATAACAACTTGCCAACTAATGGGAATTGTTAAATGTCTGGCTAACGAGCCAATTCACTTCATTTATATTGAATTTTCTATCTTGCTGAATGCACCATCAAGCTAGACGTCAAGGCAGTATCTGTGAGTTTAGCTAACCACTAGCTTCAAGAAGCTTCTATTTCATTCAGCACCAAACAACATCTCTAGGCATGATTCATGGGCACCAGCTGCTTGCACCCTTTGTCCATAGACATTGGCATCTGGCAATTGCCAAACCTTCAAAACCATCAGGGCATCTTTCCAGTCCACTTTTGGGCACAGATTTGAAGGGCACACTGAACTACCAAATAAAGGCAATAGCAGGGACACTCTGCACACACAGACATGTACCCATCCAATATATTAGATCAGGCTGCATCTCAGGACATCTCACTTGCTGTCTTTGTGTTTGCTGACTTTGTGTCTATCTACATACTCGTAGCATCTCTGCCTTGTCTACCATGCCTTACCAGTTAGAAGAATGTCACTTCAGCCAGAGCTAAAGGCTATTTCTATTGCCATTATTGACAAGCTATTTTGCAGAGACACACAAACTGGCTACTTGTCTGTGTGAATCTGTCCAGGGGTGAGGGAGAACATCTTGATAGTGGCACACTGAGACATTGGTCTCACATCTATAGCATGACACTAATAACTGGCTGTGCACTCAATGTCCATCCTGTCTGTCCCCTCCAATACTTGGAAGTTCAGCCTAAGAAGAATTAACTTGCCTCGAGCAAGAAGATCCTCAACATATCTGGCCTACCCAAACAAAACACTACTGGCATCACCCAAGCAAACCTCTTAGGCGATGGCCTCTGATATAGAGAAGGTTCCCTCCACCCAATCTGCAGAAAAGAGTGGTCTAGTATGGCCCATTGGAAGGTGAAGAGGGTAAAACTGCATTGAGAGCACATGAGGACAATGATTGACAGTTAAGTATCTAGTTTGATTGATTCATTAACGGCTGTTTTTCAAGATTAATGTAGTTGTATCTGTGTGTGTAGGACATGGCTGCATCATTGCTTCCTGTGGCATCACACCTTGGGAAGTAATGAGGTGCAATAGTTCAAGATCTACCATGAATGTTAATTACATCAAATGGGAGCAGGGAGAGAAACATATGCACATAGCATCGGCTTACGTCGACACCTCAGATCACCCCCCCCCGCCCCGCTCCCCTCAACACTGTCTGCTTGCACAGAAATGTATATATCAGGCAGTTTCTCAGCAGTGACTGTGCTAGTGAGGTTCTAACAAACAGAGAGATTCAATGCTGTAGGAGATTCACTGTGCATACCTATGTCACTAACATATTATGCATTCAACCCCACTGTTCTTACCTTATGAATGCCCAGTGACTGGGTGCAGATGTAATCACCTAGCTCACACATTAACTCATTTACCTGCTTAGTGAAAGTGCATTCATGGCTATGCTCCTCAATATTCTCTTAAATATTCTCCTGAACATTATGCACTTTCCCTGTCCTTCACGATGGAAATGACCATGAGTGGTTTGCTGCCACTGGTTTTCCACTTTAGTCTTAGTGCGTCACTGAGTCACCCAACTCACTCTCTCCTGCCCATGCCTATTTTGTGAACGCCAAAGGCTTTGCACTTTTTGAGATCACCAGCGAAGCCATGTACATGTACAGACACCTGTCTACCTGCACCCTACAACCACCCTGTCCTTTCTCCTTACTTTCTATAAACTGGGGTTATGAGAATGGCATGACTCACTTCTCGACTTAACCTACCCGTGCTGGGCCAAATCCCTAGCTGCACTACAGCAAATATCTCCCCTAGACTGCCCCCCACGTAGACAACAAACAGACTGTGGCCTGCTCCCTGAAGCACAGAGGTACGGTTGACCCTAATGGATGGGTGTAGGACCATTCGGCGCAGCCACTTTGGTGCGAGCAATTCGGCCCGGCCGGTTTGGCGCAGCCCATTTAGGCGCAGATCTGTTTCAGCGCAGCTCATATTTATTCCTTTTCAGGCTTGGTTAAAAGCATTAATGAAAGCAATAAAAAGAAAAATAATGTTTATCCTCATTAGTAAAAATGTTTAAAAGAAAATAAAAATAAAAAAAACTTCCATCTACAGTTTCAGCAGCTCACACTTTTATCTTTGAAATGACAGTATCTCTTTCCACCTTAGATGCCGAAGCTGCATGCAAATGTTCATTAATTTGTTTCAATAGGTCACTATTTATAATGTGAATTTGAGTTTTGCAAATGTCCTTCCTCTTACATCTCCAAAACTTTGTTATCTTATCAGCAGCATATCTATCAAATACGTGTCGTATGAGCACTTTTCCTTTCCACCTTTTGACAACAAAATTGTTGATGGCATTTTAATGGGTTATATTTTATTTTAATAATAACTACAATGTACTGAATAACTACAAAACAGCGACAAAATGGGTCTGCGCCAAAATGAGCTGCGCCGAATGGTCCCACTCTGCTAATGGACACCTGATGACAGTTGAAACCTGGGAAGAGGCTGTCTTTCACTGACTGCAGGAGACTCCATCGACTAACGGATGCCCCCATGGATCCCACTGCTGATTACGGCCCTCAGACATGTTGCACTGTTTGCTGCAAGTGCAGTGAGTTTGGTATGAATGCTGTAGCCACATGGTACAGCGATCAGACTGATATATGTGCCCTTGACTGAGAACTGCTGCAAAGCAGCTTCCTGGTTGTCTGACTGCACCAATTGGCACTGCATGGTACAGTAGGCATGCTGGTTGACACCAAGTGGATGTGAGTTGAGATTTCAAGGGGGCAGCCCTGGGTGGGCAGCCTGATAATGAGACAAGTTGGGCTATCAGGTTAACAAGTGGTAATTGCCATTGCCACTGCCAGGTGAGAATCTCACCTCCACAAGTGAGTGCTAAGAGGCCAAGTGATGAACCCAGAAATGCAACCTGATCCAGTCAATAAGCTGGGTTCCCTCTCCCTGCCTGCGAAAGTGTCACATATCGCCCCAATAGGCACTCACCTGTCTTCAGCCTATCTGGCTGCTCATGGCATTCCTGTTTTGCTGTGACTTACCTTTATTTTGTGTGCTTTGCTCCCTCAGCCAGTGATACCAGGCAGACAGTACTGTTGTGAATGTGGACTGCATGTGGCCTTTCATTGTGGAGTGTGTCATGAGAGATTGGTGCCTGATGTCCAACACGAAGATTCTTTGGAGCAAGCAGCAAGTTGAAGTCACCAGGTACCAGCTCTGATTTCCATGTCGAGAATTCTCAATACCTAGATTGTTTGGTATATTTTCAAGGTAGTAAATTGCATATTAAAGAGGTGAGATGTGACTTAGCATTCAGTAATCCTCTTAATTGGGAAGTTGTCGCTGCCAAGTGAAAACTCACCTCACCAAATGTATAAAAGAAGCAGTGAGTTGTTCCTTATGTTTGGATAGACCTTGCCAGACCTCTCACATAACTCTGCTGCAAATCCTGCCACAGCAATGTTACTCAGACACCTATTAGGTTCTGCCCATGTGTTCTCAGGCTAACTGATTTTAAAACACTGGATGGAGGAGAGAGTCCCAGAGAGATAGGCCGGGATTGCAGCAACTGTGGCCAGCAGAGGATAAAAAACTGTTTCTTCTCAAAACCACCGAACTCATGGAGATTTAAAGGCACATCAGGTTTGTCCAGGCATGGCCAGAGGAAGGAATCATTGTGGAGTGAGCCATGATGTTTCAGGTTAGTTGAGGACTGAAAATCTAAGTAAAAGACCATTGACAGTCAACGGATATTACTGCTCACCAAAACTTTGAGATACAAATCTTTAGAAGTTTGGAGTAACTTTGATGTGCCTCTTCAAAATAATGCAAGTCTGTAAAGAACAGGCTATATTGTTTGAGTGCAGCATAGGATTTCAAGAATATTAAAACACTAATAAGTTATGTTCTTTCGTAGCTTAGTTACTATTAGCCCACTAAGTCATAGTTTATGTTAATTTTAGTTTGATAGTGTAAAACTTTCAAATCTTGAAATCTTTTTGTAAGATTCTTTTATGCTGGTCACTGAGAATTCAAATCTTTTTTAAAAAGTTATCAGTGATCGGAACATTATTGAAACAGAAGCTTCAGAGTTGCTGCAGTGCATCTAAATTGGGTCTGCAACTGCAAATTGGACTTGTTACATCAGGCCCAAATTTATCATTTATTTCTGAGGGACAATGTCACCTGAAAAATGTATGTTTGGCCTCACATATTTCAGAGTTAAAGATGTCTAGTGAGGCTGGCTACCCAGATGAGTTTCCAACCTGGTAAACATAAACAGCAACAGCTTCACCAGACTCTGCAGTTTCACAATATAAATATACAATCAATACTGACTGTTCTGAGGAAGGTAACAGATGTTGATAACTGTAGATAATGTGCAAGGCAGGATAATCCTGATAAAAATGTCGATTGTCTTATTAAAATATTTCATGATGTATGGTGAACCAAGAAATAATGCAAATCACTGATGTATTTTATGGAGTTACAATTCTTCATGTCAATAATTTTAGTGTAAAAATTAGATTAGATTCCCTACAGTGTGGAAACAGGCCCTTCGGCCCAACAACTCCACACCGACGAGTAAACCACTCAGACCCATTTCCCTCTGACTAATGCATTTAACACTACGGGCAATTTAGCCTGGCCAATTCACCTAACCTGCACATTTTTGGACTGTGGGAGGAAACCAGAGCACCCGGAGGAAACCCACGCAGACACGGGGAGAACGTGCAAACTCTACACAGACAGTTGACAGAGGCTAGAGTCGAACCCGGAACCCTGGCACTGTGAGGCAGCAGTGCTAACCACTGAGCCACCAAGCCACCGTGAAATTGGTTGGATGGCAAAATGGAAAACCATATTCTGTATTAACATCACTGTTTTACTAAAATTAACCAAAGGATGATTGCCATCCATTCTATTCCTCAAGGGAATGTGTTTAATGTTGAAACAACAAAAAAAGCAAAGTGCTATGTGATATTGATTTTGGCAATAAAAATATTCAGGATTTTCAAATTTTCTGCTTGATGGATTCAGTAAGAAACTTATTCATTGTCCAATTCACTGTCTGTGATTGAATTTGGGATTATCCTTTAAACCAGTAGTAAAAGTTTAAATTTATACCACACCTAAGTAGCTTGTAAAGTATTTAACTTTACAAATGGATTTCTGTTGAACAAACCTGATTGTTATGAACTAATATGACGCTGCTGTGGACATGTCTGCAAGCTGCTGAATAGAGCCACACTAATAACAGTGCACAAATCCATTCTTATTTTTATGTTTACATTTGGAGATATGTAGTTCAGGCTATATTTTCCATGACAAAGGCCCTGGATCTGTTGGTGTTTTTCTGGCTTCTTTATGCAAATTCACCAATCACATGCGCAGGATTGATACACTAAAAGTAGATTATTTACATCTAGGTGACAATATTTAGATGGGAGAAAGTGAGGACTGCAGATGCTGGAGACCAGAGTTGAAAAGTGTGGTGCTGGCCAGGCAGCATCCGAGGAGCAGGAGAATCGACATTTCGAGCATAAGCCCTTCTTCAGGAATGAGGCTGGTGTGCCAAGCAGGCTGAGATAAAAGGTAGGTGGGGGCGGGGGGAATTTGGGGGAGGGGCGCTGGGAATACGATAGGTGGAAGGAGGTGAATGGACTTCCCAGTGCCCCTCCCCCCCATTCC
>NC_057741.1:843241-849956 GCF_004010195.1 Chiloscyllium plagiosum
TCAGCTCGCTTGGCACACCAGCCTCATTCCTCAAGAAGGGCTTATGCCCGAAACGTCGATTCTCCTGTTCCTCGGATGCTGCCTGACCTGCTGTGTTTTTCCAGCACCACACTTTTCAACGACAATATTTAGAAGAATTTTACAGGATAGCTCAATAATCACATCCACCACAGGGACTGAGCGACCACCATTATACTCAGCAATAACTACAAGTCGAGCTGCATGAACTGAAAGCTGGTCATATGCTGTTTTTATCCTGGTTGCTATAGGAAATATGTTGTGAAATCTGAAAGGGTTCAGAAAAGATTTCCAAGGATGTTGCCAGGATTGGAGGCTTTGAGCCATAGGAGAACCTGAACAGACTGGGGATATTTTCCCTGGAGCATTGGAGGCTGAGGAGTGACCTTATAGAGGTTGATAAAATCATGACAGGCATGGATAGGGTGAATAGCCAAGGTCTGTTTCTTGTGGAGTCCAAAACTAGAGGGGATAGGTTTAAGGTGAGATGGGAAAGATTTAAAAGTTACTTAAGGGACAACCTTTTCATGCAGAAGGTGATGGATATATGGAATGAGCTGCCAGAGGAAGTGGTAGAGGCTGGTAGAATTATAGCATCTAAAAGGAATCTGGATAGGCAAATGAATAGGAAGGGTTTGGAGGGATATGGGCCAAATGATGACAAATGAGACTAGATTAATGTAGAATATCTGTTCAGCTTGGATGAGTTAGACTGAACATCATTTGCACATTCTCTTGAAGTGGTATTACAACACTGTCAGCACACTATGACAAAATCAAAGAATCATAGAATCCCTACAGTGTGGAAACAGGCCATTTGGCCCATCAAGTCCACACTGACCCTCCAAAGAGTATCCCACCAAGACCCATTCCCCTACCTATTACTTTAACATTTTCTCTAGACTAATGCAACTAGCCTAAACATCCCTGAACACTACAGGCAACTTAGCATGGCCAATTCACGTAACAAAAGCTCACAAAGTCACAGCAACCTCACCAAATATATTTTGATGGAAATAATTTTATACCATAATTGTTACCATAATAAACAGCTACATTTATTATCCACTGGTCAATTAAGTGGGTGATTTCCCTGCCAAATCTGTGATTCTACTAAATTATTCTTGACAACATTATTGATCAATCTTTAATGTGTTTATATGAAATGTTTTTGCCTACTTCATGATCTGCTTGAAATAGATGTATAAATATTTATACAAAATACAGGGGACAGAAAAGTGACAATTGTTAAAATTACTGTCAGCAATTTCTAGGCTGAGTATATAACTGTACAGTGAAAAATTAAAGTCAAGTAATGTCTATTTTTACTTATGATGGGTCACGTGATTTTCTCTGTTGTCATTGATCCAGGTTATTGAGATTAATAAATTAAGGGGAGAGGTCTTGTATTTTAGTGGATATTATCCCTAAGCCAGAAGTTCAACTCTGGAGATTGGCATTTGAAGGCCAAGGAAAGTTTTAGATTAGATTAGATTACTTACAGTGTGGAAACAGGCCCTTCGGCCCAACAAGTCCACACCGACCCGCCGAAGCGTAACCCACCCAGACCCATTCTCCTACATTTACCCCTTCACCTAACACTATGGGCAATTTAGCATGGCCAATTCACCTAACCCCTGCACATTTTTGGATTGTGGGAGGAAACCGGAGCACCCGGAGGAAATGTGCAAACTCCACACAGAGAGTCGCCTGAGGCGGGAATTGAACCCGGGTCTCTGGCGCTGTGAAGCAGCAGTGCTAACCACTGTGCTACCGTGCCGCCCATAAAGTTCTTTTGTAACATGACAAAGAAGGTGCTTAGAGTCATACAGCATGGAAACAGACCCATTGGTCTATGCTGAGATATGATTAGATTAGATTCCCTATAGTGTGGGAACAGATCCTTCGGCCCAACAAGTCCACACCGACCTCTGAAGAGTAACCCACCCCGATACATTTCCCTCTGCTAATGCACCTAACACTATGGGCAATTTAGCATGGCCAGTTCACCAGACCTGAACATCTTTAGATTGTGGGAGGAAACCAGAGCACCCGGAGGAAGCCCACACAGACACGGGGGGAATGTGCAAATTCCACACAGAGAGTCGCCCAAGGCTGGAATTGAACCTGGATCCCTGGCACTGTGAGGCAGCATTGTTAGCCACTGAGCCACCGTGCCGCCACTAAATTAATCTAACCCCATTTGTCAACATTTGGCCCATATCCCTCTAAACCCTTCCAATTCATATACCTACCCAGATGCCTTTTAAATGTTGTAACTATACCAGCCTCTACCATTTCCTCTGGCAGCTCATCCAATACTCGCACCACCCTCTGCGTGAAAAAGTTGCCCCTTAGGTTCCTTTTAAATCTTTGCCCTCCAGCTTTGTATTCCTCTATCCTTGGGAAAAGACCTTGGCTATTCAACCTATCCATGCATCTCATGATTTTATAAACCTCTATAAGGTTTATAACCTCCGATGCTGCAGGGAAAATAGCCCCGGCCTATTCAGCCTCTCCCTTTAGCTCAAATCCTCCAACTGTGGAAATGTTCTTGTGAATCTTTTCTGAACACTTTCAAGTTCCACAACACCTTTCCTATTGCAGGGAGACCAGCATTGGGTGCAACATGACCGCCCAACTCCTGTACTCAAAGCATTGACAAGTAAAGGCAAACATACCAAATGCCTTCTTCACTATCCTGTCTACCTGGGCTCCACCTTTTCCTTTGAAGCATGGATATCATGTTATGGAAAAAAATATTGGAGCCTCAATCACCACTATATGTAGCTTCAGGCCACAACATCCATGTGGGAGAGTATGTTGCCAGAACAATGTTTTTTTTATTTCAAAAATAAACTTTATTCATAAAATTATTTGGATCTCTTTACAATTGGTCATGCCATTCTTGTGCACACATTACATTGCTTTACTTACAAACATTGAAATTTATTTTTCCTATATACAAGTCTGTACATTTACTATCCAGCTTTTCTGCTGAGGCGTCTGCGGAGCCCAGATGACTGGGTGGGCCCCCTGTTCTTCTTAGGCAGGCAGACGTTACACGGTGGTCTTTCCCCACTGCACCTTGGCGGCAGCTGCCCCAAGCTTCAGCGCGTCCCTCAACACGTAGTCCTGGACCTTAGAATGTGCCAGTCTGCAACACTCAGTCGGGGTCAACTCCTTCAGCTGGAAGATCAACAGGTTTCAGACCGCCCAGAGAGCGTCCTTCACTGAGGTGATGATCCTCCAGGCACAGTTGATGTTCTCGGTGGCCGGGGAACAGGCCGTAGAGCACGGAGTCCCGCGTCACGGCAGTGCTCGGGACGAACCTCGACAAACACCACTGCATTCCCCTCCAGACTTCCTCTGCGTAGGCACATTCCAGAAGGAGGTGTGTGACAGTCTCGTTCCCCCCGCAGCCGCTTCGAGGGCAGAATGCGGTGCGGCAAAGAGTCCGGGCGTGCATAAAGGATCTCACAGGCAGAGCCCTTCTCACCACCAGCCAAGCCATGTCTTGGTGCTTGTTGGAGCGTTCTGACGATGAGTCATTCTGCCAAATGACTTTGACAGTCTGCTCAGGGAACCGCTCGATAGGTTCCGCCCCCCCCTCCTTTTCCCGAAGGGTCTCAATGACACTACGTGCTGACCACTTCCTGATGGACTTGTGGTCAAAGGTGTTTTTCTTCATAAACTTCATTGCCAGAACAATGTAGACTACTTGGGGTAACTGGTTGACTCAGTTCCCTGGACAGCTAGCATGGATCAAATTGGTGCAAACAACATGGAATTCAATCCTTATTCTGATTGTAGTGGATTTGGGGCAAAAACAGAAATTGATGGAAAGCTCAGCAGGTCTGGCAGCATCTGTGAAATCAGAGTTCCCGTTTCAGGTCTGGTGACCCTTTCTCAGAACAGATGGTAGCTAGGAAAATGTTGGTTTTTATGGAGAAGATAGGGTGGAGGGAGAGTGTAAGGAGTAAATGATAGTGGGGATAGAGCTCAAAGAGAGAATGGTTGGACAGACAAGGAGTAGATAATGATCTGGCTTGGAAGGAGAATAGCTGTTAATGGAGACTGTTAGTAGTTCACAATGGGAATTTGGGACCTGTCTCCCTGCAGATGATCGACGTTGTAGCTCCTTAGGCTGACCTGCTCCAGCTAGAGAGCTCAGTCAGAAAATGAGCATATTCATATATCAGAGAAAACATTAATGTATTTGGAAAATGACCATTCCAAAATGTTGGAAACAAAACAAATAAATTCCTCAAAGTTTTCAAAATTTACTGAAGCTTTGGGAATGCAAAAAGCCATTTATCCTTGCTTTTCTGTGGTTATCCAGCAAAATTACAGCGACAAGCTAAGAGAACCTCAAGGAATTTCAAGATCAAGGTATCCAAAATCTATATTTTCTTGGAAGACTTTGATGTTAGACTCTTCTTAAAAAAGGGCAAGCTCGATCTAAAGTATATTGTTTTTCAGAAACCTACACAACACTAAAGCTGATATATATTTGAAAATACATTTCCTTGGAAAATGCAGGAATTTACACAGGAAATTAATATGTTAAAAAAATGGATGAATAGGCCCATTCAGGTCAAGCGATTAAACCTTCAGAAATACATTAAATCGCATACAAGTATTTCTGGTATACTGTGGGTTTCATCAACGCAAATTGGCTAAAGTATGATTGACAAATTGTGGCCATTAGGCGAAAGTGAGGACTGCGGATGCTGGAGATCAGAGTCAAGATTAGAGTGGTGCTGGAAAAGCACAGCAGGTCAGGCAGCATCCAAGGAGCAGGAAAATCAACATTTTGGGCAAAAGCCCTCATCAGGCTCATTCCCGATGAAGGGCTTTTGCCTGAACTGTCAATTTTCCTGCTCTTCGGATGCTGCCTGACCTGCCGTGCTTATCCAGCACCACTCTAATCTTGAAATTGTGGCCATTGTTTGGATAATGCAAACTTTCGACTGTACCGGTATAGCAATTTTCTGTAGCATGATTTTCTGTCGTGTGAGGTTTCACAAGAAGGCATCTAACACGTTTTACCAAAAATACCTATATTACACATTTAAGTTCCATACTCTCTGCCCTTTATCTGCAGCCCTGGAAATTCTTTTCTGTTCACATGCTTAGCTAGTTCACCATTTAAATCTCCATGATTGAATCTGTTCCCAGTGCACACTCAGACAGGACATTCCAGATCTCACTATGTAATAAAGATTTCCCTTACGACACCTCTGGTTCATTTGCTAATCACCTTAAATTGATATTAGAGTCATAGAGTCATACAACATGAAAACAAATTCTTCAGTCCAATTGGTCCGCGCTGACCTTTGAGGGGTGACCTTATAGAAGTTCATAGAATCATGAGGGGCATAGATAAGGTGAATTAGATTAGATTAGATTACGTTACAGTGTAGAAACAGGCCCTTCGGCCCAACAAGTCCACGCCGACCCGCCGAAGCGCAACCCACCCATAATAGCAAAGGACTTTTCCCTAGAGTGGAGGAGTTCAAACTAAGGGACATATTTTTAAGGTGAAAGGAGAAAGATTTAAAAAAGATATGAAGGACAACATTTTTACACCGAGGTTAGTATGTGGAATGAACTGCCAGAGGAAGAGGGGATGCAGCTACACTTACAAAGTTTAAAAGACATTTGGATAAGTACGTGAATAAGAGAAGTTTTGGGGATATGGGCCAAATGCAGGCAAATGTTCTCTGATTCTTGGGAATAGTTACTGCTCATCCACTCTATCCCATTCTCCCAATTCCTCCATCTCTGTCACATGTGCTCTGATGAGGAGACATTCCACTCCCAAGCATCCCAGATATCCTCCTATTCCAAACAATGCATTTTTCCTCCCGGTGTCATCCAGACAACCTTCCAATGCACCTCCTCCATTCCCCACTCCAATACTCTAAACACTGTCCCTTCAAACATGATAATGTCCTCTCTTTCCATGCCACCAGCCTTCACATACAACATATCATCTTCAAACAGTTCTGCCAACTCCAATAAGACCCAACTATACCTTACCCTCCCCAGCCCTCCATGCTTTCTGCAAAGACCATTCCCTTCACCACTCCCTGGTTCGTGCAACATGCCCCGCCAACTCCTCCAACCTCCCCCCCACTCCCAGTATCTTCCCTCACCTCCATCCAGGGCCCCAAACAATCCTTCCAGGTGAGACAGAGGTTCACCTGCATTTCTTACAACCTAATCTACAACATCTGGTGATCGCGATATAGTTTTCTCTACATCGGTGAGACCCAATGTATACTCGGTACTGTTTTGCCGGGAATCCTCACTTGGCCCAAAGGCTAGCCTGACCTCTCGGTCACTGCCAATTTCAATACCCTCTTCCATTCCCCCTCCAACATGTCCATCCTCTACCTCCTCTATTGCCGCAGTGAATCAGACCGTAAATCAGAAGAACAACATTGCATCTTCTGCCTGGGCAGCTTTTAGCCCGGAGGAGCTATAATTTCAAATAATCCTCCCACCCATCCCCAGGGTCCCTTTCCAGCCTTGCCTCCTCCCTTCTATTTCACCTACCGACCCTTCCTTCCAGCTACCAACCAGATTCATCCTCCCCATCGACCAACCAGGTCATACCCACTACCTGTATTCACCTATCACTACCTCATCATTCTGCTACCCTCCCCACCCCCCTCCCCCCCCCCCCCCC